>NC_133750.1:799018-887178 GCF_048934315.1 Petromyzon marinus
CATCGTCAGTAGTAGTATCATCATCAGTATCATCATCGTCAGTAGTAGTATCATCATCGTCAGTAGTAGTATCATCATCATCAGTAGTAGTATCATCATCATCAGTAGTAGTATCATCATCATCATCACCACCACCACCATCACCACCACCATCACCACCATCACCACCATCACCACCACCATCACCACCACCATCACCACCATCACCACCATCACCACCACCATCACCACCACCATCACCACCATCACCATCATCACCACCACCATCACCACCATCACCATCATCACCACCACCATCACCACCACCATCATCACCATCACCACCATCACCACCATCACCTTGCTGATGATGGTATCCAGGTGTCTACGTAGCGGATGATTGTACTTGATGACTTCACTCAGTTTTTTGATCTCCTGAAAAGTCAACATCATCACCATCATCATCAATAGTAGCGTCATCATCATCATCAGTATCATCATCATCATCAGTAGTAGTATCATCATCATCATCATCAGTAGTATCATCATCATCAGTAGTTGTATCATGAGTAGTATCATCATCAGTAGTAGTATCATCATCAGTAGTAGTATCATCATCAGTAGTAGTATCATCATCAGTAGTAGCATAATCACCATCATCAGTAGCATCATCATCATCAGTAGTAGTATCATCATCAGTAATAGCATCATCATCGTCAGTAGTGATATCATCATCATCATCATCAGTAGTATCATCATCATCAGTAGTAGTATCATCATCATCATCAGCATCATCATCAGTATCATCATCACCATCACCACCACCACCATCACCACCATCACCACCACCACCACCACCATCACCCACTCACCACCACCCTCACCACCACCACCACACCTCACCACTCACCACCACACCACCACTCACCACACCCTCACTACCACCACCACCACCACCACCCTCACCACCACCACCACCACCATCACCACCACCACCACCCTCACCACCACCACCACCCTCACCACCACCCTCACCACCACCACCACCAACACCACCACTCACCAACCACTCACCCTCACTCACCCTCACCACCACCCTCACCACTCACCTCCGCCAGATCTTCGAGGTTCTCAGCGGCCTCCGCTCGCTCCCCCGCGAGTCTCGAGCAGTGGAAGAGTGCCTTGGTGAGTGCCCGCTGAGGGTGACCACGTGTCCAGTGAGCACGTGGGAGCTCCACCAGGCCATAGCCCATGAGCAGCACAAGCAGCAACAGGCCCCACGTGTTACTGGCAGTGATGCCAATCACTCGAAGCTGGGAGCTGTGTGGGAGAGGTGAGGCATAGGGGTGGGTGATTGAGTGAGTGGCTGGGTGAGTGGATGAGTGAGTAGCTGGGTGAGTGGGTGGCTGAGTGAGTTAGTGAGTGGCTGAGTGGATGGGTGAGTGGCTGAGTGAGTGAGTGGCTGAGTGAGTGAGTGGCTGAGTGAGTGGGTGGCTGAGTGAGTGGGTGGTGAGCGTGAGGGGTGAGTGCCCGCTGAGGGTGACCACGTGTCCAGTGAGCACGTGGGAGCTCCACCAGGCCATAGCCCATGAGCAGCACAAGCAGCAACAGGCCCCACGTGTTACTGGCAGTGATGCCAATCACTCGAAGCTGGGAGCTGTGTGGGGGAGGTGAGGCAGAGGGGTGGGTGAGTGAGTGGGTGAGTGAGTAGCTGGGTGGGTGAGTAGCTGGGTGGGTGGGTGAGTGAGTAAGTGGGTGAGTGAGTGAGTGGGTGAGTGGCTGAGTAAGTGGATGAGTGAGTGGATGAATGAGTAGCTGGGTGAGTGAGTGAGTGGGTGGGTGAGTGGCTGAGTGAGTTAGTGAGTGGCTGAGTGAGTGAGTGGGTGGCTGAGTGAGTGAGTGTTGAGCGTGAGGGGTGAGTGCCCGCTGAGGGTGACCACGTGTCCAGTGAGCACGTGGGAGCTCCACCAGGCCATAGCCCATGAGCAGCACAAGCAGCAACAGGCCCCACGTGTTACTGGCAGTGATGCCAATCACTCGAAGCTGGGAGCTGCGTGGGAGAGGTGAGGCAGAGGGGTGGGTGAGTGGATGGGTGAGGGAGTGGGTGGGTGAGTGAGTGGGTGAGTGAGTGAGTGAGTAAGTGGGTGAGTGAGTGAGTGGGTGAGTGGGTGAGTGAGTAGCTGGGTGAATGAGTGGGTGAGTGAGTGGCTGAGTGTGTGAGTGGGTGGCTGAGTGAGTGGGTGGTGAGCGTGAGGGGTGAGTGCCTGCTGAGGGTGACCACGTGTCCAGTGAGCACGTGGGAGCTCCACCAGGCCATAGCCCATGAGCAGCACAAGCAGCAACAGGCCCCACGTGTTACTGGCAGTGATGCCAATCACTCGAAGCTGGGAGCTTTGTGGGGAGGTGAGGCAGAGGGGTGGGTGAGTGGATGAGTGAGTAGCTGGGTGAGTGAGTGGCTGAGTGAGTGGGTGAGTGAGTGGGTGAGTGGGTAGCTGGGTGAGTGAGTGGATGAGTGAGTAGCTGGGTGAGTGAGTGGCTGAGTGAGTGCGTGAGTGAGTGGGTAGCTGGGTGAGTGAGTGGATGAGTGAGTAGCTGGGTGAGTGAGTGGATGAGTGAGTGGATGAGTGAGTAGCTGGGTGAGTGAGTGGCTGAGTAAGTGAGTGAGTGGCTGAGTGAGTGGCTGAGTGAGTGAGTGAGTGGGTGGCTGAGTGAGTGAGTGGTGAGCGTGAGGGGTGAGTGCCTGCTGAGGGTGACCACGTGTCCAGTGAGCACGTGGGAGCTCCACCAGGCCATAGCCCATGAGCAGCACAAGCAGCAACAGGGCCCCACGTGTTACTGGCAGTGATGCCAATCACTCGGAGCTGGGAGCTGTGTGGGGGAGGTCAGGCAGAGGGGTGGGTGATTGAGTGAGTGGCTGGGTGAGTGGATGAGTGGCTGAGTGAGTGGGTGGCTGAGTGAGTTAGTGAGTGGCTGAGTAAGTGAGTGGGTGGCTGAGTGAGTGGGTGGTGAGCATGAGGGGTCAGCGCCCGCTGAGGGTGACCACGTGTCCAGTGAGCACGTGGGAGCTCCACCAGGCCATAGCCCATGAGCAGCACAAGCAGCAACAGGCCCCACGTGTTACTGGCAGTGATGCCAATCACTCGAAGCTGGGAGCTGTGTGGGGGAGGTGAGGCATAGGGGTGGGTGATTGAGTGAGTGGGTGAGTAGCTGGGTGAGTGGGTGGCTGAGTGAGTGAGTGAGTGGCTGAGTGGATGGGTGAGTGAGTGGATGAGTGAGTAGCTGGGTGAGTGGGTGGCTGAGTGAGTGAGTGGGTGGCTGAGTGAGTGAGTGAGTGGCTGAGTGGATGGGTGAGTGAGTGGATGAGTGAGTAGCTGGGTGAGTGGGTGGCTGAGTGAGTGAGTGAGTGGCTGAGTGGATGGGTGAGTGGCTGAGTGAGTGAGTGGCTGAGTGAGTGAGTGGCTGAGTGGCTGAGTAAGTGAGTGGGTGGCTGAGTGAGTGGGTGGTGAGCATGAGGGGTCAGCGCCCGCTGAGGGTGACCACGTGTCCAGTGAGCACGTGGGAGCTCCACCAGGCCATAGCCCATGAGCAGCACAAGCAGCAACAGGCCCCACGTGTTACTGGCAGTGATGCCAATCACTCGAAGCTGGGAGCTGTGTGGGAGAGGTGAGGCATAGGGGTGGGTGAGTGGGTGAGTGAGTGGGTGGGTGAGTAGCTGGGTGAGTGAGTGGGTGGCTAGGTGAGTGAGTAAGTGGGTGAGTGAGTGAGTGGGTGAGTGGGTGAGTGAGTAGCTGGGTGAATGAGTGGCTGAGTGAGTGGGTGAGTGGCTGAGTGGATGTGTGAGTGGCTGAGTGAGTAAGTGGATGAGTGAGTGGATGAGTGAGTAGCTGGGTGAGTGAGTGGCTGAGTAAGTGAGTGGCTGAGTGAGTGAGTGGGTGGCTGGGTGAGTGAGTGGATGAGTGAGTAGCTGGGTGAGTGGGTGGCTGAGTGAGTGAGTGGGTGAGTGAGTGAGTGGGTGTTGAGCGTGAGGGGTCAGCGCCCGCTGAGGGTGACCACGTGTCCAGTGAGCACGTGGGAGCTCCACCAGGCCATAGCCCATGAGCAGCACAAGCAGCAACAGGCCCCACGTGTTACTGGCAGTGATGCCAATCACTCGAAGCTGGGAGCTGTGTGGGGGAAGTGAGGCAGAGGGGTGGATGGGTGAGTGGGTGAGTGAGTGGGTGGGTGAGTAGCTGGGTGAATGAGTGGCTGAGTGAGTAAGTGGGTGAGTGAGTGAGTGAGTGGGTGAGTGAGTGGGTGAGTGGCTGAGTGAGTGAGTGAGTGGCTGAGTGAGCGAGTGAGTGGATGAGTGAGTAGCTGGGTGAGTGAGTGGATGAGTGAGTAGCTGGGTGAGTGGGTGGCTGAGTGAGTGAGTGAGTGGCTGAGTGGATGGGTGAGTGAGTGGGTGGCTGAGTGAGTGGGTGGTGAGCGTGAGGGGGTGAGCGCCTGCTGAGGGTGACCACGTGTCCAGTGAGCACGTGGGAGCTCCACCAGGCCATAGCCCATGAGCAGCACAAGCAGCAACAGGCCCCACGTGTTACTGGCAGTGATGCCAATCACTCGAAGCTGGGAGCTGTGTGGGGGAGGTGAGGCAGAGGGGTGGGTGAGTGGATGAGTGAGTAGCTGGGTGGGTGAGTGGATGAGTGAGTAGCTGGGTGAGTGAGTGGCTGAGTGAGTGGGTGAGTGAGTGGGTGAGTGGGTAGCTGGGTGAGTGAGTGGATGAGTGAGTAGCTGGGTGAGTGAGTGGATGAGTGAGTAGCTGGGTGAGTGAGTGGCTGAGTAAGTGAGTGAGTGGCTGAGTGAGTGGCTGAGTGAGTGAGTGAGTGGGTGGCTGAGTGAGTGAGTGGTGAGCGTGAGGGGTGAGTGCCCGCTGAGGGTGACCACGTGTCCAGTGAGCACGTGGGAGCTCCACCAGGCCATAGCCCATGAGCAGCACAAGCAGCAACAGGCCCCACGTGTTACTGGCAGTGATGCCAATCACTCGAAGCTGGGAGCTGCGTGGGGGAGGTGAGGCATAGGGGTGGGTGATTGAGTGAGTGGGTGAGTAGCTGGGTGAGTGGGTGGCTGAGTGAGTGAGTGAGTGGCTGAGTGGATGGGTGAGTGAGTGGATGAGTGAGTAGCTGGGTGAGTGGGTGGCTGAGTGAGTGAGTGGGTGGCTGAGTGAGTGAGTGAGTGGCTGAGTGGATGGGTGAGTGAGTGGATGAGTGAGTAGCTGGGTGAGTGGGTGGCTGAGTGAGTGAGTGGGTGGCTGAGTGAGTGAGTGAGTGGCTGAGTGGATGGGTGAGTGGCTGAGTGAGTGAGTGGCTGAGTGAGTGAGTGGCTGAGTGGCTGAGTAAGTGAGTGGGTGGCTGAGTGAGTGGGTGTTGAGCGTGAGGGGTCAGCGCCCGCTGAGGGTGACCACGTGTCCAGTGAGCACGTGGGAGCTCCACCAGGCCATAGCCCATGAGCAGCACAAGCAGCAACAGGCCCCACGTGTTACTGGCAGTGATGCCAATCACTCGAAGCTGGGAGCTGTGTGGGGGAGGTGAGGCAGAGGGGTGGGTGAGTGGATGAGTGAGTAGCTGGGTGGGTGAGTGGATGAGTGAGTAGCTGGGTGAGTGAGTGGCTGAGTGAGTGGGTGAGTGAGTGGGTGAGTGGGTAGCTGGGTGAGTGAGTGGATGAGTGAGTAGCTGGGTGAGTGAGTGGCTGAGTGAGTGGGTGAGTGAGTGGGTGAGTGGGTAGCTGGGTGAGTGAGTGGATGAGTGAGTAGCTGGGTGAGTGAGTGGATGAGTGAGTGGATGAGTGAGTAGCTGGGTGAGTGAGTGGCTGAGTAAGTGAGTGAGTGGCTGAGTGAGTGGCTGAGTGAGTGAGTGAGTGGGTGGCTGAGTGAGTGAGTGGTGAGCGTGAGGGGTGAGTGCCCGCTGAGGGTGACCACGTGTCCAGTGAGCACGTGGGAGCTCCACCAGGCCATAGCCCATGAGCAGCACAAGCAGCAACAGGCCCCACGTGTTACTGGCAGTGATGCCAATCACTCGAAGCTGGGAGCTGCGTGGGGGAGGTGAGGCATAGGGGTGGGTGATTGAGTGAGTGGGTGAGTAGCTGGGTGAGTGGGTGGCTGAGTGAGTGAGTGAGTGGCTGAGTGGATGGGTGAGTGAGTGGATGAGTGAGTAGCTGGGTGAGTGGGTGGCTGAGTGAGTGAGTGGGTGGCTGAGTGAGTGAGTGAGTGGCTGAGTGGATGGGTGAGTGAGTGGATGAGTGAGTAGCTGGGTGAGTGGGTGGCTGAGTGAGTGAGTGGGTGGCTGAGTGAGTGAGTGAGTGGCTGAGTGGATGGGTGAGTGGCTGAGTGAGTGAGTGGCTGAGTGAGTGAGTGGCTGAGTGGCTGAGTAAGTGAGTGGGTGGCTGAGTGAGTGGGTGTTGAGCGTGAGGGGTCAGCGCCCGCTGAGGGTGACCACGTGTCCAGTGAGCACGTGGGAGCTCCACCAGGCCATAGCCCATGAGCAGCACAAGCAGCAACAGGCCCCACGTGTTACTGGCAGTGATGCCAATCACTCGAAGCTGGGAGCTGTGTGGGGGAGGTGAGGCAGAGGGGTGGGTGAGTGGATGAGTGAGTAGCTGGGTGGGTGAGTGGATGAGTGAGTAGCTGGGTGAGTGAGTGGCTGAGTGAGTGGGTGAGTGAGTGGGTGAGTGGGTAGCTGGGTGAGTGAGTGGATGAGTGAGTAGCTGGGTGAGTGAGTGGCTGAGTGAGTGGGTGAGTGAGTGGGTGAGTGGGTAGCTGGGTGAGTGAGTGGATGAGTGAGTAGCTGGGTGAGTGAGTGGATGAGTGAGTGGATGAGTGAGTAGCTGGGTGAGTGAGTGGCTGAGTAAGTGAGTGAGTGGCTGAGTGAGTGGCTGAGTGAGTGAGTGAGTGGGTGGCTGAGTGAGTGAGTGGTGAGCGTGAGGGGTGAGTGCCCGCTGAGGGTGACCACGTGTCCAGTGAGCACGTGGGAGCTCCACCAGGCCATAGCCCATGAGCAGCACAAGCAGCAACAGGCCCCACGTGTTACTGGCAGTGATGCCAATCACTCGAAGCTGGGAGCTGCGTGGGGGAGGTGAGGCATAGGGGTGGGTGATTGAGTGAGTGGGTGAGTAGCTGGGTGAGTGGGTG
The DNA here is from genome assembly GCF_048934315.1 of Petromyzon marinus. Lineage (NCBI taxonomy): Eukaryota > Metazoa > Chordata > Hyperoartia > Petromyzontiformes > Petromyzontidae > Petromyzon > Petromyzon marinus. The sequence continues at coordinate 806,157 of NC_133750.1, forward strand.
GCTGAGTGAGTGAGTGAGTGGCTGAGTGGATGGGTGAGTGAGTGGATGAGTGAGTAGCTGGGTGAGTGGGTGGCTGAGTGAGTGAGTGGGTGGCTGAGTGAGTGAGTGAGTGGCTGAGTGGATGGGTGAGTGAGTGGATGAGTGAGTAGCTGGGTGAGTGGGTGGCTGAGTGAGTGAGTGGGTGGCTGAGTGAGTGAGTGAGTGGCTGAGTGGATGGGTGAGTGGCTGAAGTGAGTGAGTGGCTGAGTGAGTGAGTGGCTGAGTGGCTGAGTAAGTGAGTGGGTGGCTGAGTGAGTGGGTGTTGAGCGTGAGGGGTCAGCGCCCGCTGAGGGTGACCACGTGTCCAGTGAGCACGTGGGAGCTCCACCAGGCCATAGCCCATGAGCAGCACAAGCAGCAACAGGCCCCACGTGTTACTGGCAGTGATGCCAATCACTCGAAGCTGGGAGCTGTGTGGGAGAGGTGAGGCAGAGGGGTGGGTGGGTGAGTGGGTGAGTGAGTGGCTGAGTGAGTGGCTGAGTGAGCGAGTGAGTGGATGAGTGAGTAGCTGGGTGAGTGAGTGGATGAGTGAGTAGCTGGGTGAGTGGGTGGCTGAGTGAGTGAGTGAGTGGCTGAGTGGCTGAGTGAGTGAGTGAGTGGCTGAGTGAGTGAGTGTTGAGCGTGAGGGGTGAGTGCCCGCTGAGGGTGACCACGTGTCCAGTGAGCACGTGGGAGCTCCACCAGGCCATAGCCCATGAGCAGCACAAGCAGCAACAGGCCCCACGTGTTACTGGCAGTGATGCCAATCACTCGAAGCTGGGAGCTGTGTGGGGGAGGTGAGGCAGAGGGGTGGGTGATTGAGTGGATGAGTGAGTAGCTGGGTGGGTGAGTGGGTGAGTGAGTGGGTGAGTGGCTGAGTGGATGTGTGAGTGGCTGAGTGAGTAAGTGGATGAGTGAGTGGATGAGTGAGTAGCTGGGTGAGTGAGTGGCTGAGTGAGTGAGTGGATGAGTGAGTAGCTGGGTGAGTGGGTGGCTGAGTGAGTGAGTGGGTGAGTGAGTGAGTGGGTGAGTGAGTGGGTGAGTGAGTGAGTGAGTGAGTGGGTGAGTGGGTGAGTGAGTGAGTGAGTGGGTGAGTGAGTGAGTGGGTGAGTGAGTGAGTGGCTGAGTGAGTGAGTGAGTGGCTGAGTGAGTGAGTGAGTGGCTGAGTGGATGGGTGAGTGAGTGGGTGGTGAGCGTGAGGGGTGAGCGCCCGCTGAGGGTGACCACGTGTCCAGTGAGCACGTGGGAGCTCCACCAGGCCATAGCCCATGAGCAGCACAAGCAGCAACAGGCCCCACGTGTTACTGGCAGTGATGCCAATCACTCGAAGCTGGGAGCTGTGTGGGAGAGGTGAGGCAGAGGGGTGGGTGGGTGAGTGGGTGAGTGGGTGGATGAGTGAGTGGGTGAGTGGCTGAGTGAGTGAGTGGCTGAGTGAGTGAGTGGGTGAGTGAGTGAGTGGGTGGCTGAGTGAGTGGGTGTTGAGCATGAGGGGTCAGCGCCCGCTGAGGGTGACCACGTGTCCAGTGAGCACGTGGGAGCTCCACCAGGCCATAGCCCATGAGCAGCACAAGCAGCAACAGGCCCCACGTGTTACTGGCAGTGATGCCAATCACTCGAAGCTGGGAGCTGTGTGGGAGAGGTGAGGCATAGGGGTGGGTGGGTGAGTGGGTGAGTGGGTGGATGAGTGAGTGGGTGAGTGAGTGGGTGAGTGAGTGGGTGAGTGAGTAGCTGGGTGAGTGAGTGGATGAGTGAATAGCTGGGTGAGTGGGTGGCTGAGTGAGTTAGTGAGTGGCTGAGTGAGTGAGTGGGTGGCTGAGTGAGTGGGTGGTGAGCGTGAGGGGTGAGTGCCCGCTGAGGGTGACCACGTGTCCAGTGAGCACGTGGGAGCTCCACCAGGCCATAGCCCATGAGCAGCACAAGCAGCAACAGGCCCCACGTGTTACTGGCAGTGATGCCAATCACTCGAAGCTGGGAGCTGTGTGGGAGAGGTGAGGCAGAGGGGTGGGTGAGTGGATGGGTGAGGGAGTGGGTGGGTGAGTAGCTGGGTGAGTGAGTGAGTGGGTGGGTGAGTGAGTGGGTGAGTGGCTGAGTGAGTGAGTGAGTGGCTGAGTGAGTGAGTGGGTGGCTGAGTGAGTAATTGGATGAGTGAGTGGATGAGTGAGTAGCTGGGTGAGTGGGTGGCTGGGTGAGTGAGTGAGTGGCTGAGTGAGTGGCTGAGTGAGTGAGTGAGTGGCTGAGTGAGTGAGTGGGTGGCTGAGTGAGTGGGTGGTGAGCGTGAGGGGTGAGTGCCCGCTGAGGGTGACCACGTGTCCAGTGAGCACGTGGGAGCTCCACCAGGCCATAGCCCATGAGCAGCACAAGCAGCAACAGGCCCCACGTGTTACTGGCAGTGATGCCAATCACTCGAAGCTGGGAGCTGTGTGGGAGAGGTGAGGCAGAGGGGTGGGTGAGTGGATGGGTGAGGGAGTGGGTGGGTGAGTAGCTGGGTGAGTGAGTGAGTGGGTGGGTGAGTGAGTGGGTGAGTGGCTGAGTGAGTGAGTGAGTGGCTGAGTGAGTGAGTGGGTGGCTGAGTGAGTAATTGGATGAGTGAGTGGATGAGTGAGTAGCTGGGTGAGTGGGTGGCTGGGTGAGTGAGTGAGTGGCTGAGTGAGTGGCTGAGTGAGTGAGTGAGTGGCTGAGTGAGTGAGTGGGTGGCTGAGTGAGTGGGTGGTGAGCGTGAGGGGTGAGTGCCCGCTGAGGGTGACCACGTGTCCAGTGAGCACGTGGGAGCTCCACCAGGCCATAGCCCATGAGCAGCACAAGCAGCAACAGGCCCCACGTGTTACTGGCAGTGATGCCAATCACTCGGAGCTGGGAGCTGTGTGGGAGAGGTGAGGCATAGGGGTGGGTGGGTGAGTGGGTGAGTGAGTAGCTGGGTGGGTGAGTGGGTGAGTGAGTGAGTGAGTAAGTGGGTGAGTGAGTGAGTGGGTGAGTGGGTGAGTAGCTGGGTGAATGAGTGGCTGAGTGAGTGGGTGAGTGGCTGAGTGGATGTGTGAGTGGCTGAGTGAGTGGGTGTTGAGCATGAGGGGTCAGCGCCCGCTGAGGGTGACCACGTGTCCAGTGAGCACGTGGGAGCTCCACCAGGCCATAGCCCATGAGCAGCACAAGCAGCAACAGGCCCCACGTGTTACTGGCAGTGATGCCAATCACTCGGAGCTGGGAGCTGTGTGGGGGAGGTGAGGCAGAGGGGTGGGTGGGTGAGTGAGTGGGTGGGTGAGTGAGTGGCTGAGTGAGTGAGTGAGTGGCTGAGTGAGTGAGTGGGTGGCTGAGTGAGTAGCTGGGTGAGTGAGTGAGTGAGTGGCTGAGTGAGTTAGTGGGTGGCTGAGTGAGTAGCTGGGTGAGTGAGTGAGTGAGTGGCTGAGTGAGTGAGTGGATGAGTGAGTAGCTGGGTGAGTGGGTGGCTGAGTGAGTGAGTGAGTGGCTGAGTGAGTGAGTGAGTGGCTGAGTGAGTGAGTGGGTGAGTGAGTGGGTGGTGAGCGTGAGGGGTCAGCGCCCGCTGAGGGTGACCACGTGTCCAGTGAGCACGTGGGAGCTCCACCAGGCCATAGCCCATGAGCAGCACAAGCAGCAACAGGCCCCACGTGTTACTGGCAGTGATGCCAATCACTCGGAGCTGGGAGCTGCGTGGGAGAGGTGAGGCAGAGGGGTGGGTGAGTGGATGAGTGAGTAGCTGGGTGAGTGAGTGGCTGAGTGAGTGGGTGAGTGAGTGGGTGAGTGGGTAGCTGGGTGAGTGAGTGGATGAGTGAGTAGCTGGGTGAGTGAGTGGCTGAGTGAGTGGGTGAGTGAGTGGGTGAGTGGGTAGCTGGGTGAGTGAGTGGATGAGTGAGTAGCTGGGTGAGTGAGTGGATGAGTGAGTGGATGAGTGAGTAGCTGGGTGAGTGAGTGGCTGAGTAAGTGAGTGAGTGGCTGAGTGAGTGGCTGAGTGAGTGAGTGAGTGGCTGAGTGAGTGAGTGGTGAGCGTGAGGGGTGAGCGCCCGCTGAGGGTGACCACGTGTCCAGTGAGCACGTGGGAGCTCCACCAGGCCATAGCCCATGAGCAGCACAAGCAGCAACAGGCCCCACGTGTTACTGGCAGTGATGCCAATCACTCGAAGCTGGGAGCTGTGTGGGGGAGGTGAGGCATAGGGGTGGGTGGGTGAGTGGGTGAGTGGGTGGATGAGTGAGTGGGTGAGTGGCTGAGTGAGTGAGTGAGTGGATGAGTGAGTAGCTGGGTGAGTGAGTGGATGAGTGAATAGCTGGGTGAGTGGGTGGCTGAGTGAGTTAGTGAGTGGCTGAGTGGATGGGTGAGTGGCTGAGTGAGTGAGTGGCTGAGTGAGTGAGTGGCTGAGTGAGTGAGTGGGTGGCTGAGTGAGTGGGTGGTGAGCGTGAGGGGTGAGTGCCTGCTGAGGGTGACCACGTGTCCAGTGAGCACGTGGGAGCTCCACCAGGCCATAGCCCATGAGCAGCACAAGCAGCAACAGGCCCCACGTGTTACTGGCAGTGATGCCAATCACTCGAAGCTGGGAGCTGCGTGGGAGAGGTGAGGTAGAGGGGTGGGTGATTGAGTGAGTGGCTGGGTGAGTGGATGAGTGAGTAGCTGGGTGAGTGAGTGAGTGGGTGGGTGAGTGAGTGGGTGAGTGAGTGGCTGAGTGAGTGGGTGAGTGGCTGAGTGAGTGAGTGAGTGGATGAGTGAGTAGCTGGGTGAGTGAGTGGATGAGTGAATAGCTGGGTGAGTGGGTGGCTGAGTGAGTTAGTGAGTGGCTGAGTGGATGGGTGAGTGGCTGAGTGAGTGAGTGGCTGAGTGAGTGAGTGGCTGAGTGAGTGAGTGGGTGAGTGAGTGGGTGTTGAGCATGAGGGGTGAGCGCCCGCTGAGGGTGACCACGTGTCCAGTGAGCACGTGGGAGCTCCACCAGGCCATAGCCCATGAGCAGCACAAGCAGCAACAGGCCCCACGTGTTACTGGCAGTGATGCCAATCACTCGAAGCTGGGAGCTGTGTGGGGGAAGTGAGGCAGAGGGGTGGGTGATTGAGTGGATGAGTGAGTAGCTGGGTGGGTGAGTGGGTGAGTGAGTGAGTAAGTGGGTGAGTGAGTGAGTGGGTGAGTGAGTGAGTAGCTGGGTGAATGAGTGGCTGAGTGAGTGGGTGAGTGGCTGAGTGGATGTGTGAGTGGCTGAGTGAGTAAGTGGATGAGTGAGTGGATGAGTGAGTAGCTGGGTGAGTGAGTGGCTGAGTAAGTGAGTGGCTGAGTGAGTGAGTGGGTGGCTGGGTGAGTGAGTGGATGAGTGAGTAGCTGGGTGAGTGGGTGGCTGAGTGAGTGAGTGGGTGAGTGAGTGGGTGTTGAGCGTGAGGGGTGAGCGCCTGCTGAGGGTGACCACGTGTCCAGTGAGCACGTGGGAGCTCCACCAGGCCATAGGCCCATGAGCAGCACAAGCAGCAACAGGCCCCACGTATTACTGGCAGTGATGCCAATCACTCGAAGCTGGGAGCTGTGTGGGGGAGGTGAGGCAGAGGGGTGGGTGAGTGAGTGGGTGAGTGAGTGAGTAAGTGAGTGAGTGAGTGGGTGAGTGGGTGAGTGAGTAGCTGGGTGAATGAGTGGCTGAGTGAGTGGGTGAGTGGCTGAGTGGATGTGTGAGTGGCTGAGTGAGTAAGTGGATGAGTGAGTGGATGAGTGAGTAGCTGGGTGAGTGAGTGGATGAGTGAGTAGCTGGGTGAGTGAGTGGATGAGTGAGTAGCTGGGTGAGTGAGTGGATGAGTGAGTGGATGAGTGAGTAGCTGGGTGAGTGAGTGGCTGAGTGAGTGAGTGGCAGAGTGAGTGAGTGAGTGGCTGAGTGAGTGAGTGAGTGGATGAGTGGTGAGTGAGTGGGTGGGTGGGTGAGTGGATGAGTGAGTAGCTGGGTGAATGAGTGGATGAGTGAGTGAGTGGGTGTTGAGCATGAGGGGTGAGCGCCCGCTGAGGGTGACCACGTGTCCAGTGAGCACGTGGGAGCTCCACCAGGCCATAGCCCATGAGCAGCACAAGCAGCAACAGGCCCCACGTGTTACTGGCAGTGATGCCAATCACTCGAAGCTGGGAGCTGTGTGGGGGAGGTGAGGCAGAGGGGTGGGTGGGTGGGTGGGTGGATGAGTGGGTGAGTGAGTGAGTGGCTGGGTGGGTGGGTGAGTGGATGAGTGGGTGGGTGAGTGGATGAGTGGGTGGGTGAGTGAGTGAATGAGTGAGTGGGTGAGTGAGTGGGTGAGTGAGTGGATGAGTGAGTGAGTGGATGAGTGAGTAGCTGGGTGAGTGAGTGGATGAGTGAGTAGCTGGGTGAGTGAGTGGGTGAGTGAGTGAGTAAGTGGGTGAGTGAGTGGATGAGTGAGTAGCTGGGTGAGTGAGTGGATGAGTGAGTAGCTGGGTGAGTGAGTGGCTGCGTGAGTGGCTGAGTGAGTGGGTGAGTGGGTGAGTGGATGAGTGAGTAGCTGGGTGAGTGAGTGGATGAGTGAGTAGCTGGGTGAGTGAGTGGATGAGTGAGTAGCTGGGTGAGTGAGTGGGTGAGTGAGTGAGTGAGTAAGTGGGTGAGTGAGTGGCTGAGTGAGTGAGTGGGTGGCTGAGTGAGTGAGTGGCTAGGTGAGTGAGTGAGTGGCTGAGTGAGTGAGTGAGTGGCTGGGTGAGTGAGTGAGTGGGTGAGTGAGTGGGTGAGTGAGTGGGTGGGTGAGTGAGTGGGTGGGTGAGTGAGTTGGTGAGTGAGTGAGTGAGTGGGTGGGTGAGTGGGTGAGTGGGTGGGTGAGTGGGTGAGTGAGTGCGTGAGTGAGTGAGTGGGTGAGTGAGTGGGTGAGTGGGTGGGTGAGTGAGTGGGTGGGTGAGTGAGTGAGTGGGTGGGTGAGTGGGTGGGTGAGTGAGTGAGTGGGTGGGTGAGTGAGTGAGTGAGTGGGTAGGTGGGTGGGTGACTAACTAACTAACTGACTGACTCACTGACTAACTAACTAACTAACTGACTGGACTGGACTGACATTCTGCGGTGCCTCAGACATCACCGGGAAGCATCCGGAGCTCGCGAACGAACGACCGACCGACCGACCTCACCCCCACGCCCCGCTCCTCCTCACCCGGTGAGGTGCAGGCTTGGGTGAGCAATGGCGTAGAGCAGGAGGGACAGAAAGATGAGTAGATAGGAGCCGTAGTAAATGGCATTCTCTACCAGAGCTGTGCGGACTTTGCCACTGACGGTGAAGTCACCAGCAGCTGCATAAGACTGCATGAAGGGTAGAAGGAGCCTAGGGGGGGGTAGTGGGTGGGTGGGTGGGGTGGGTGGGTGGGTGGGGGGGTGGGTGGGGTGGGGGGTGGGGGGGTGGGGGGTGGGTGGGGGGTGGGTGAGTGAGTGGGTGAGTGAGTGAGTGAGTGGGTGAGTGGGGAGTGAGTGAGTGGGTGAGTGAGTGGGTGGGTGAGTGGGTGGGTGAGTGAGTGGGTGGGTGAGTGGGTGGGGGAGTGGGTGAGTGAGTGAGTGAGTGGGTGGGTAAGTGGATGAGTGGGTGAGTGGGTGAGTGAGGGGGTGAGTGAGTGGGTGAGTGGGTGGGTGAGTGAGGGGGTGGGTGGGTGGGTGAGTGAGTAGGTGGGTGGGTGGGTGGGTGAGTGAGGGGGTGGGTGGGTGGGTGAGTGGGGGTGGGTGGGGGGGTGGGTGGGTGGGGGGGGGTGGGTGGGTGGGTGGATGGGTGGGGGGTGGGTGAGAGAGAGACACACACATCTCTCAACACGCTCATATCGATACAGCTTACACAGAGGTGAGTGGGTGAGTGATGAGTGAGTGGGTGAGTGGGTGAGTGGGTAGGTGGGTGAGTGGGTAGGTGGGTGGGTGGGTGGGTGAGTGAGTGGGTGAGTGAGTGAGTGGGTGAGTGGGTGGGTGAGTGGGTGGGTGGGGGAGTGGGTGGGTGAGTGGGTGGGTGGGTGGGTGAGTGAGTGGGTGAGTGGGTGGGTGAGTGGGAGAGTGGGTGGGTGAGTGAGTGGGTGAGTGGGTGGGTGGGTGGGTGAGTGAGTGAGTGAATGGGTGGGTGGGTGAGTGGGGGGGTGGGTGAGTGGGTGGGTGGGTGGGTGAGTGAGTGGGTGGGTGAGTGAGTGAGTGAATGGGTGGGTGGGTGGGTGGGTGAGTGGGTGAGTGAGTGAGTGAGTGGGTGGGTGGGTGAGTGGGTGGGTGGGTGGGTGAGTGAGTGGGTGGGTGAGTGGGTGGGTGGGTGAGTGAGTGGGTGGGTGGGTGAGTGAGTGGGAGAGTGGGTGGGTGAGTGAGTGGGTGAGTGGGTGAGTGAGTGGGTGGGTGAGTGAGTGGGTGAGTGGGTGGGTGGGTGAGAGAGAGACACACATCTCTCAACACGCTCATATCGATACAGCTTACACAGAGGTGGGTGGGTGAGTGAGTGAGTGAGTGGGTGGGTGGGTGAGTGGGGGGGTGGGTGAGTGGGTGGGTGGGTGAGGGGGTGGGTGGGTGGGTGGGGGGTGAGTGGGTGGGGGGGTGGGGGGGTGAGTGGGTGGGTGAGTGGGTGGGTGAATGGGTGGGTGAGTGGGGTGGGTGGGTGTTGAGTGGGTGAGTGAGTGAGTGAATGGGTGGGTGAGTGAGTGGGTGAGTGAGTGAGTGAGTGGGTGAGTGAGTGGGTGGGTGGGTGGGTGAGTGAGTGAGTGGTGAGTGAGTGGGTGGGTGGGTGGGTGAGTGGGGGGGTGGGTGAGTGAGTGGGTGGGTGGGTGGGTGGGTGGGGGGGTGGGTGGGTGAGTGAGTGGGTGGGTGAGTGAGTGGGTGGGTGAGTGAGTGAGTGGGTGGGTGAGTGGGTGGGTGAGTGAGTGAGTGGGTGAGTGGGTGGGTGGGTGGGTGAGTGGGTGAGTGAGTGGGTGAGTGAGTGGGTGGTTGGGTGAGTGAGTGGGTGGGTGAGTGGGTGAGTGGGTGAGTGGGTGGGTGAGTGAGTGGGTGAGTGGGTGGGTGGGTGAGTGAGTGAGTGGGTGAGTGAGTGAGTGAGTGAATGGGTGGGTGGGTGGGTGAGTGAGTGGGTGAGTGGGTGGGTAAGTGGGTGGGTGGGTGAGTGGGGGGTGAGTGGGGGGGTGGGTGGGTGGGTGGGTGAGTGAGTGGGTGAGTGGGTGGGTGAGTGGGTGGGTGGGTGGGTGAGTGAGTGAGTGGGTGAGTGAGTGAGTGGGTGAGTGAGTGGGTGGGTGAGTGAGTGAGTGGGTGAGTGAGTGAGTGAGTAAGTGAGTGGGTGGGTGAGTGAGTGAGTGGGTGAGTGGGTGAGTGAGTGGGAGGGTGAGTGGGTGAGTGGGTGAGTGAGTGGGTGGGTGGGTGAGTGGGTGAGTGAGTGGGTGGGTGGGTGAGTGAGTAGGTGAGTGAGTGAGTGGGTGAGTGAGTGAGTGGGTGGGTGAGTGGGTGGGTGGGTGAGAGAGAGACACACATCTCTCAACACGCTCATATCGATACAGCTTACACAGAGGTGGGTGGGTGAGTGAGTGAGTGAGTGGGTGGGTGAGTGAGTGGGTGAGTGAGTGAGTGAGTGGGTGAGTGAGTGGGTGGGTGGGTGGGTGAGTGAGTGAGTGGGTGAGTGAGTGGGTGGGTGGGTGGGTGAGTGGGGGGTGGGTGAGTGAGTGGGTGGGTGGGTGGGTGGGGGGGTGCGTGGGTGAGTGAGTGGGTGGGTGAGTGAGTGGGTGGGTGAGTGAGTGAGTGAGTGGGGGGGTGAGTGGGTGGGTGAGTGAGTGAGTGGGTGAGTGGGTGGGTGGGTGGGTGAGTGGGTGAGTGAGTGGGTGAGTGAGTGGGTGGTTGGGTGAGTGAGTGGGTGGGTGAGTGGGTGAGTGGGTGAGTGGGTGGGTGAGTGAGTGGGTGAGTGGGTGGGTGGGTGAGTGAGTGAGTGGGTGAGTGAGTGAGTGAGTGAGTGAATGGGTGGGTGGGTGGGTGAGTGAGTGGGTGAGTGGGTGGGTGGGTGGGTGAGTGGGGGGTGAGTGGGGGGGTGGGTGGGTGGGTGGGTGAGTGAGTGGGTGAGTGGGTGGGTGAGTGGGTGGGTGGGTGAGTGAGTGAGTGAGTGGGTGGGTGAGTGAGTGAGTGGGTGAGTGAGTGGGTGGGTGAGTGAGTGAGTGGGTGAGTGAGTGAGTGAGTAAGTGAGTGGGTGGGTGAGTGAGTGAGTGGGTGAGTGAGTGAGTGAGTGGGAGGGTGAGTGGGTGAGTGGGTGAGTGAGTGGGTGGGTGGGTGAGTGGGTGAGTGGGTGAGTGAGTGGGTGGGTGGGTGAGTGAGTAGGTGAGTGAGTGAGTGGGTGAGTGAGTGAGTGGGTGGGTGAGTGAGTGAGTGAGTGGGTGAGTGAGTGAGTGGGAGGGTGAGTGAGTGAGTGGGTGAGTGGGTGAGTAAGTGGGTGGGTGAGTGAGTGGGTGAGTGAGTGAGTGAGTGGGAGGGTGAGTGAGTGAGTAGGTGAGTGAGTGAGTGGGTGGGTGAGTGAGTGAGTGGGTGAGTGAGTGAGTGGGTGGGTGTGTGGGTGGGTGAGTGGGAGGGTGAGTGAGTGAGTGGGTGGGTGAGTGAGTGGGTGAGTGGGTGGGTGGGTGGGTGAGTGAGTGAGTGGGTGGGTGGGTGAGGTGAGTGGGTGAGTGGGTGGGTGAGTGGTGGGTGGGTGGGTGAGTGGGTGAGTGAGTGGGTGAGTGAGTGAGTGGTGAGTGAGTGGTGAGTGGTGAGTGAGTGAGTGAGTGGTGAGTGAGTGGTGAGTGAGTGAGTGAGTGGTGAGTGAGTGGTGAGTGAGTGTATGAATGAGTGTATGAGTGAGTGAGTGTATGAGTGAGTGTATGAGTGAGTGTATGAGTGAGTGAGTGTATGAGTGAGTGAGTGAGTGTATGAGTGAGTGGTGAGTGAGTGGTGAGTGAGTCATCTACTCACCAGGTGAGGAACTGGGATGTCCAATACACCACGTGCCAGAACGTGGGTAAGACTCGGTCTGGCACGTACGACCAGGGCTTCTTACACACGGATGTGGGGCTGTCAACAACAACAACAACTCTCAACAACAACAACAACTCTCAACAACAACAACAACTCTCAACAACAACAACAACTCTCAACAACAACAACTCTCAACAACAACAACAACTCTCAACAACAACTCTTAACAACAACAACTCTCAACAACAACATCAACAACAACATCAACAACTCTCAACAACAACAACAACAACAACTCTCAACAACAACTCACAACAACAACTCTTAACAACAACTCTCAACAACAACATCAACAACTCTCAACAACAACAACAACATCATCAACAACAACAACTCACAACAACAACTCTTAACAACAACTCTCAACAACAACAACAACAACAACTCTCAACATCAACAACAACAACAACTCTCAACAACAACTCTCAACAACAACAACATCAACAACAACTCTCAACATCAACAACAACAACTCTCAACAACAACTCTCAACAACAACAACTCTCAACAACAACAACAACAACAACTCTCAACATGAAGTGGTAGTGGTGATGGTTGTGATGGTGGTGGTGGTGGTGGTGATGATGGTGGTGATGGTGGTGGTGATGGTGGTGGTGGTGATGGTGGTGGTGGTGATGGTGGTGGTGGTGATGGTGATGGTGGTGATGGTGGTGGTGATGATGGTGGTGGTGATGGTGGTGGTGGTGGTAGTGGTGATGGTGGTGGTGATGGTGATGGTGGTGGTGATGGTGGTGGTGGTGGTGGTGGTGATGGTGATGGTGGTGGTGATGGTGGTGGTGATGGTGGTGATGATGGTAGTGGTAGTGGTGATGGTGTTGATGATGGTTGTAGTAGTGATGATGGTGATGGTAGTGGTGGTGATGGTGATGGTGGTGATGGTGGTGGTGATGGTGGTGGTGGTGATGGTGGTAGTGGTGATGGTGGTGGTGGTGGTGGTGATGGTGGTGGTGGTGGTGATGGTGGTGGTGGTGGTGATGGTGGTGGTGATGGTGGTGGTGGTGGTGATGGTGGTGGTGGTGATGGTGGTGGTGGTGGTGGTGATGGTGGTGGTGATGGTGGTGGTGGTGGTGATGGTGTTGATGATGGTGGTGGTGATGATGGTGGTAGTAGTGATGATGGTGATGGTAGTGGTGATGGTGGTGGTGGGGATGGTGGTGGTGATGGTGGTGGTGATGGTAGTGATGGTAGTGTTGATGATGGTGGTGGTGATGGTGTTGGTGGTAGTGGTGGTGATGTAGTGATGGTGGTGATGGTAGTGGTAATGGTGGTGTTGATGATGGTAGTGATGGTGGTGGTGGTAGTGGTGATGGTGTTAGTGGTTGTATCCATCACCTGGCATCAGTAGTCCTGGTGGTGGTGGTGAAGCTCTGGTTATCCTTGGTGGTGATGGTGGTGGTGGTGATGGTGGTGGTTGTTGCGTTGACGTCCTGCGGAAGTTTCTGCGAGTTCCGGTAGAGACACTGACGGTAGATGGTCTGTGCACCCACACAGAGAGAGACACAGGAACGGGTAGGAACCAGGGAGCGTCTAAGTTAGTCAGAGAGTCACTCAGCCACCCACTCACTCACTCAACCACTCAGTCACTCACTCACCCACCCACTCAGCCACACACTCACTCAGTCACTCACCCAGTCACTCACTCAGTCACTCAGCCACCCACTCACTCAACCACTCACTCAGTCAATCAGTCACTCACTCACCCACTCACTCACTCACCCACTCACTCACTCACCCACTCACCCACCCACTCACTCACCCACCCACTCACCCACTCACTCACTCACCCACTCACCCAGCCACTCACCCACCCACTCACCCACCCACTCACCCACCAACCCACCTACCGACCCACTCACCCACCCACTCACCCACTCACTCACCCACTCACTCACCCACCCACTCACCCACCCACTCACCCACTCACTCACCCACTCACCCACCGACTCACCCACTCACTCACTAAACCCACTCACCCACCCACTCATCCACCCACTCAAACACTCACTCACTCACCCACAAACTCACCCACTCACTCACTCACCCACCCACCCACTCACCCACCCACTCAAAAACTCACTCACCCACTCACCCACCCACTCACTCACCCACTCACCAACCCACTCACCCACTCACTCACTCACCCACTCACCCACCCACTCACCCACTCACTCAATTACTCACCCACCCACTCAATCACCCACCCACTCACCCACTCACTGACTCACCCACCCACCCACTCACTCACCCACCCACCCACTCATCCACTCACTCACTCACTCACCCACCCACCCACCCACTCACCCACTCACTCACCCACCCACCCACTCACCCACCCACCCACCCACCCACTCACCCACCCACCCACCCCCTCACCCACCCACCGTAGTGACATCAAGAGGGATGGTGGCGACGATGATGAAACACAGCGTCCATGCCAGTAGAGTTGCGGTCAGCACCACTTTGTGCTGTCTCTTGACGTCGCCGTACTTACAGAGGAGCAGGAAGGCCAGCAGCAGGCAGGCAGGCACCTCGAGGCCCAGAGCCACACCACTCATCCTGCCTACACAGTGGGGGGGTTAGTGGGGGGGTTAGTGGGTGGAGAGTGGGGGGGTGAGTGGGTGGGTGAGTGGGTCAGTGAGTGGGTGAGTGAGTGAGTGAGAGAGTGGGTGAGTGAGTGAGTGGGTGAGAGAGTGAGTGGGTGAGTGAGTGAGTGGGTGAGAGAGTGAGTGGGTGGGTGGGTGAGTGGGTGGGTGGGTGAGTGGGTGGGTGGGTGAGTGAGTGGGTGAGTGACTGAATGGGTGAGTGGGTGGGTGAGTGAGTGGGTGGGTGGGTGAGTGGCTGAGTGAGTGGGTGAGTGAGTGGGTGGGAGCAGGCAGGCAGGCACCTCGAGGCCCAGAGCCACACCACTCATCCTGCCTACACAGTGGGGGGGTTAGTGGGGGGGTTAGTGGGGGGGTGGGTGAGTGGGTGAGAGAGTGAGTGGGTGAGTGAGTGAGTGGGTGAGTGGGTGAGTGAGTGAGTGAGTGGGTGAGTGGGTGAGTGAGTGGGTGAGAGAGTGAGTGGGTGAGTGAGTGGGTGAGTGAGTGGGTGAGTGGGTGAGTGAGTGAGTTGGTGGGTGGGTGAGGGGGTGGGTGGGTGGGTGAGTGAGTGGGTGGGTGAGTGAGTGAGTGGGTGGGTGAGTGAGTGGGTGGGTGAGTGACTGAGTGGGTGGGTGAGTGAGTGGGTGGGAGCAGGCAGGCAGGCACCTCGAGGCCCAGAGCCACACCACTCATCCTGCCTACACAGTGGGGGGGTTAGTGGGGGGGTTAGTGGGGGGGTGGGTGAGTGGGGGGGTGAGTGGGTGGGTGAGTGGGTGGGTGAGTGGGTGGGTGGGTGAGTGGGTGCGTGAGTGGGTGAGTGGGTGGGTGAGTGAGTGAGTGGGTGAGTGAGTGGGTGAGTGAGTGGGTGAGTGGGTGGGTGAGTGGGTGAGTGAGTGGGTGAGTGAGTGGGTGAGTGGGTGAGTGGGTGAGTGAGTGGGTGGGAGCAGGCAGGCAGGCACCTCGAGGCCCAGAGCCACACCACTCATCCTGCCTACACAGTGGGGGGTTAGTGGGGGGGTTAGTGGGGGGGTGGGTGAGTGGGGGGGTGAGTGAGGGGGTGGGTGGGAGGGTGAGTGAGTGAGTGGGAGGGTGGGTGAGTGGGTGAGTGAGTGGGTGAGTGGGTCAGTGAGTGAGTGAGTGGGTGAGTGAATGGGTGAGTGGGTGGGAGAGTGAGTGAATGGGTGAATGGGTGGGTGAGTGGGTCAGTGAGTGAGTGGGCGGGTGGGTGAGTGAGTGGGTGGGTGAGTGAGTGAGAGGGTGAGTGAGTGGGTGAGTGGGAGGGTGAGTGAGTGGGTGAGTGGGTGAGTGAGTGAGTGGGTGAGTGAGTGAGTGGGTGAGTGAGTGAGTGGGTGAGTGAGTGAGTGGGTGAGTGAGTGGGTGAGTGAGTGGGTGAGTGAGTGAGTGGGTGAGTGGGTGGGTGGGTGAGTGAGTGAATGGGTGAGTGGGTGGGTGAGTGAGTGAATGGGTGAATGGGTGAGTGAGTGAGTGGGTGAGTGAGTGAGTGGGTGGGTGAGTGAGTGAGTGGGTGAGTGGGTGGGTGAGTGAGTGAATGGGTGAATGGGTGAGTGAGTGAGTGGGTGAGTGGGTGAGTGAGTGAGTGGGTGAGTGAGAGGGTGAGTGAGTGGGTGAGTGAGTGAGTGGGTGAGTGGGTGGGTGGGTGAGTGGGTGGGTGAGTGAGTGGGTGGGTGAGTGGGTGAGTGAGTGACTGAGTGACTGACTGACTGTCTGACTGAGTGAGTGTCTGACTGAATGTCTGAGTGAGTGTCTGAGTGTCTGTGAGTGACTGACTGACTGTCTGACTGAGTGACTCTCTGACTGAGCGACTGACTGTCTAAGTGACTGAGTGTCTGAGTGAGTGTCTAACTGTCTGAGTGAGTGACTGACTGAGTGTCTGACTGAGTGACTGAGTGTCTGACTGAGTGAGTGGCTGAGTGTCTGTGTGAGTGACTGTCTGAGTGACTGTCTGACTGACTGTCTGAGTGAGTGTCTGACTGAGTGAGTGACTGACTGTCTGACTGAGTGTCTGAGTGTCTGACTGAGTGTCTGAATGACTGCCTGATTGACTGAATGTCTGAGCGACTGTCTGACTGGTTGAGAGAGTGTCTGACTGAGTGTCTGAGCGACTGTCTGACTGTCTGACTGGCTGAGTATCTGACTGTCTGAGTGTCTGAGCGACTGTCTGACTGACTGTCTGAGTGAGTGTCTGAGTGTCTGACTGAGTGTCTGAGCGACTGTCTGACTGGTTGAGTGAGTGTCTGACTGAGTGTCTGAGCGACTGTCTGACTGTCTGACTGGCTGAGTATCTGACTGACTGAGTGTCTGAGCGACTGTCTGAGTGTCTGACTGAGTGTCTGAGCGACTGTCTGTCTGAGTGACTGAGTGTCTGAGTGACTGAGCGTCTGTCTGACTGACTGACTGAGTGTCTGAGCGACTGTGTCTGTCTGACTGAGCGACGGACTGTCTGAGTGTCTGAGCGACTGTCTGACTGAGTGTCTGATTGAGTGTCTGAGTCACTGTCTGTCTGACTGACTGACTGAGCGACTGACTGTCTGACTGACTGTATGAGTGTCTGAGCGACTGTCTGACTGAGTGTCTGAGTGACTGTCTGACTGACTGTCTGACTGACTGAGTGTCTGACTGAGTGTCTGACTGAGTGTCTGAGTGACTGTCTGACTGACTGAGTGTCTGAGTGTCTGAGTGACTGTCTGACTGACTGAGTGTCTGACTGAGTGTCTGACTGAGTGTCTGAGTGACTGTCTGACTGACTGTCTGACTGACTGAGTGTCTGACTGAGTGTCTGAGTGACTGTCTGACTGACTGAGTGTCTGACTGAGTGTATGACTGAGTGTCTGAGTGACTGTCTGACTGACTGTCTGACTGACTGAGTGTCTGACTGAGTGTCTGAGTGACTGTCTGACTGACTGAGTGTCTGACTGAGTGTATGACTGAGTGTCTGAGTGACTGTCTGACTGACTGTCTGACTGACTGAGTGTCTGACTGAGTGTCTGACTGTCTACCTGAGTGTCTGAGCGACTGTCTGACTGACTGGCTGTCTGACTGTCTACCTGAGTGTCTGAGCGACTGTCTGACTGACTGAGTGTCTGAGCGACTGTCTGACTGTCTACCTGAGTGTCTGAGCGACTGTCTGACTGACTGAGTGTCTGAGCGACTGTCTGACTGTCTACCTGAGTGTCTGAGCGACTGTCTGACTGAGTGTCTGAGTGACTGTCTGACTGACTGAGCGACTGACTGTCTGACTGACTGTCTACCTGAGTGTCTGAGCGACTGTCTGACTGACTGGCTGTCTGACTGACTGACCGACCGAGCCAGTAACCCCCCCACCGCCTCACCCCAACAACGAATCTAACAGCTCAACGTTTCGCACCCACCACCAAAAACCCAAGGCAAAACGACGTTTACCCGATTCGTCTGCGTCTTCCTCAAATGAAAAAAAAATATTTTTTTTTCCCTTTTTAACTGCCCTCGGCTCCTTTTAAAAAGACAAACGAGCGGAGCTTTTAAGACATAATTAACGCGATGTGCGAGTTTTATTTTGTGTTAAAACGTAAAGGAAATGTATTTAATTATTTTCTTAAAACGAAAAAAAATTTCTCGACTGAGGTGCCCGAAGCCGGCTGATGAGGGAAAGAATAGCGGGGAGGAAGTGCCGACGTCACGTCCGGTAATAACAGATCTTAAATCGATTGTGAAATCGATATTAAATTAAAATCGGGCATTCGTTAGTCGTCACGGTCGTTTATAAGCGATGTTTGGCGCGGGTTAGAGATGTGTTTAAAATTGTATCGTCACATTTTGTAAAAATGTAGTGAGGTAAGTGTTGACGTCACGTCCGGTAATAACAGATCTTAAATCGATTGTAAAATCGATATTAAATTAAAATCGGGCATGCGTTCCTTGTCGTTTATAAGCGATGGTTGGCGCGGTTATGGATGTGTTTAAAATTGTTTCGCCACATTTTGTAAAAATGTAGTGAGGTAATGGTGACGTCACGTCCGGTAATAAGATCTTAAATCGATTGTAAAATCGATAATAAATTAAAATCGGGCATGCGTTATTCGTCATGGTCGTTTATAAGCGATGTTTGGCGCGGGTTAGATATGTGTTTAAAATTGTATCGTCACATTTTGTAAAAATGTAGTGAGGTAAGTGTTGACGTCACGTCCGGTAATAACAGATCTTAAATCGATTGTAAAATCGATATTAAATTAAAATCGGGCATGCGTTCCTTGTCGTTTATAAGCGATGGTTGGCGCGGGTTAGGCATGTGTTTAAAATTGTTTCGTCACATTTTGTAAAAATTAATTAGGTAAGTGGTGACGTAACGTCCGGTAATAAGATCTTAAATCGATTGTAAAATTGATAATAAATTAAAATCGGGCATGCATTAGTCGTCATGGTCGTTTATAATCGATGGTTGGCGGGGTTTAGCGATGTGTTTAAAATTGTATCGCCACATTTTGGAAAAAATGTAGTGAGGTAATGGTGACGTCACGTCCGGTAATAACAGACCTTAAATCGATGGTAAAATCGATATTAAATTAAAAGCGGGCGTGCGTTAGTCGTCATCGTCGTTTATAATCGATGGTTGGCGCGGTTTAGGGATGTGTTTAAAATTGTATCGTCACATTTTGTAAAAATGTAGTGAGTTAATGGTGACGTTACGTCCGGTAATAACAGACCTTAAATCGATTTTAAAATCGATATTAAATTAAAATCCGGCGTGCGTTAGTCGTCAACGTCGTTTATTAGCGATGCTTTGCTCGGTTTAGGGATGTGTTTAAAATTGTATCGTCACATTTTGTAAAAATGTAGTGAGGTAAGTGTTGACGTCACGTCTGGTAATAACAGATCTTAAATCGATTTTAAAATCGATATTAAATTAAAAGCTGGCGTGCGTTAGTCGTCAACGTTGTTTATTAGCGATGGTTGGCGCGGGTTAGCGATGTGTTTAAAATTGTATCGCCACATTTTAGAAAAAAATGTAATGGGGTAAGTGGTGACGTCACGTCCGGTAACAACAGATCTTAAATCGATTTCAAAATTGATATTGAAATAAAATCGGGATGTATTCATCGTCGTTGTCGTTATTCATCGGCGAATGTTATGGTTAGAGATGTTTTAAAAATGAATTTCTACATTTTAAAAATAAGCATAAAATTGGAAGTGGCTATGTCACGTCCGGTAATAACAAATCTTAAACATGTTTTTAAAACGGATATTAAATTAAAATCGGGGATGTATTAATCGTCGTTGTCTTTATTCATCGTCGACTGCTAGGATAAAAGATGTTTTAAAATTTTATTACGTTAAATTGAAAATTTATTTCATTTTGAAGGCGTCCGAGTTGGTGCCTGTGACGTCACATCCGTTGGGATTAACCTTACAGAAATTTTTTAAACGGTTGTTAAATTTAAATCGGGATGTATTGATCGCTATCTTTCTTTATTATCGCGGCTTTGTATATTTCGTTATAGCTTAAAAAAAATACATAATTTCGGTTGTTCTTAAGATTCTGACGTCACATCCGGTGGAAACACAAATTAACTAGATTTTTTTAGAGGTGTATTATGTTAAATTCCGGATGTATTAATCGCTATTGTCGTTAATAATCGCGAGTTTGTAGGGTTAAAGTCGTTTGTTAAAAAATATATTTCGTTACATCTTAAAAACATAATTTCGTTTGTTCTTACGGTTGCACGTCACATCCGGTAAAACACGATTTAATTAGCTTTTAAAACGGATATCACATTAAAATCGGGAAGTATTAATCGCTAATTTTGTAATTAGTCGAGATTAGTTTTTTTTGTTTACGTTGTAAAAGTCACCACGTAGAATGAGAATAAAATAATAAATTGATAAAATAAAATAACACAAAAATATTCTCACGACGCGCTGTCCTACCAGACAGTCTCGTCCCCTTCACCTGATGAAGGCCGCTTGTGTTGTGGCCGAAACGTCGTGAGAATATTATTATCGTGTTATTTTATTTTATCAATTTATTATTTTATTCTCATTCTACGTGGTGGTGGTGACTTTACCGAAAGAACCAAAGAAGATTTTTTTTTCCCTAATATGCAAAATGGAATCGATTCCCGATGCTACGTCACTTCCGCCAGGGGCCCAATGGGAGCGCGCCAATCTGGAAGTGACGACAACGGCGACCAAAAGGGGCAAAAAAAAGCGCGGGAAAATATTTGCGATAAGGAAAAATTTGGTGGTGGTGAGGTGGTGGTGGTGAGGTGGTGGTGGTGGTGGTGAGGTGGTGGTGGTGGTGGTGAGGTGGTGGTGGTGGTGAGGTGGTGGTGGTGGTGGTGAGGTGGTGGTGGTGGTGGTGAGGTGGTGGTGGTGGTGGTGAGGTGGTGGTGGTGGTGGTGAGGTGGTGGTGGTGGTGGTGGTGAGGTGGTGGTGGTGGTGGTGAGGTGATGGTGGTGGTGGTGAGGTGGTGGTGGTGGTGAGGTGGTGGTGGTGAGGTGGTGGTGGTGAGGTGGTGGTGGTGAGGTGATGGTGGTGATGGTGGTGGTGGTGATGGTGGTGATGGTGAGGTGGTGGTGGTGAGGTGGTGAGGTGGTGGTGGTGATGGTGATGATGGTGATGGTGGTGGTGGTGGTGGTGATGGTGGTGGTGGTGGTGATGGTGGTGGTGATGGTGATGATGGTGGTGGTGGTGATGGTGGTGGTGAGGTGGTGGTGATGATGGTGGTGGTGGTGATGGTGGTGGTGGTGGTGGTGATGGTGGTGGTGATGGTGGTGGTGATGGTGGTGGTGATGGTGGTGGTGGTGGTGATGGTGGTGGTGATGGTGATGATGGTGGTGGTGGTGATGGTGGTGGTGAGGTGGTGGTGGTGGTGGTGATGGTGGTGATGGTGGTGGTGGTGGTGATGATGGTGGTGGTGGTGATGGTGGTGGTGAGGTGGTGGTGATGATGGTGGTGGTGGTGATGGTGGTGGTGGTGGTGGTGATGGTGGTGGTGATGGTGGTGGTGATGGTGGTGGTGATGGTGGTGGTGGTGGTGATGGTGGTGGTGATGGTGATGATGGTGGTGGTGGTGATGGTGGTGGTGAGGTGGTGGTGGTGGTGGTGATGGTGGTGATGGTGGTGGTGGTGGTGATGAAGTGGAGGTGGTGGTGGTGGTGGTGAGGTGGAGGTGGTGAGGAGGATGCGGAGTTCTGCTGAAGCGACGAGGTATTATTTATTTTGTGGCTGAGAAATCCGATAAGCTGTGAAGCGTTTTGTGACTGGGTGGGCGGGTTAGTCAGTGAGTGAGTGGGTGAGTGAGTGAGTTGGTGAGTGAGTTGGTGAGTCATTGAGTGAGTGAGTGAGTGGGTGAGTGGGTGGGTGAGTGGGTGAGTGAGTGAGTGGGTGAGTGGGTGGGTGAGTGGGTGAGTGAGTGAGTGGGTGAGTGGGTGAGTGAGTTGGTGAGTGAGTGAGTGAGTGGGTGAGTGAGTTGGTGAGTCATTGAGTGAGTGAGTGGGTTAGTGAGTGAGTGGGTGAGTGACTGATTGGGTGAGTGACTGAGTGAGTGAGTGGATGAGTGGGTGAATGCGTGACTGAGTGGATGGGTGAGTGACTGAGTGGGTGAGTGACTGACTGACTGAGTGTGTGAGTGGGTGAGTGAGTGAGGAGTGAGTGACTGAGTGGGTGAGCCTCAGTACAAAGACAATGTCTCTCTCCCTCCCCTGCGTCGCTCTCAAGGTGGACGTTGATTCGTCTTGGGGTTTGGATGTCACTCCGTTGGACACGGTGGAGAGACAGAGAGACACTGGAGAGACAGAGAGACAGAGAGACACTGTGGAGAGACAGGGAGACACTGTAGAGAGACAGAGAGACACTGTAGAGAGACAGAGAGACACTGTAGAGAGACAGAGAGACACTGTAGAGAGACAGAGAGACACTGTGGAGAGACAGAGAGACACTGTGGAGAGACAGAGAGACACTGTAGAGAGACAGAGAGACACTGGAGAGAGACAGAGAGACACTGTAGAGAGACAGAGAGACACTGTAGAGAGACAGAGAGACACTGTAGAGAGACAGGGAGACACTGTAGAGAGACAGGGAGACACTGTAGAGAGACAGAGAGACACTGGAGAGACAGAGAGACACTGTGGAGAGACAGAGAGACACTGTGGAGAGACAGAGAGACACTGTGGAGAGACAGAGAGACACTGTAGAGAGACAGAGAGACACTGTAGAGAGACAGAGAGACACTGTAGAGAGACAGGGAGACACTGTAGAGAGACAGGGAGACAGAGAGACAGGGAGACAATGTAGAGAGACAGAGAGACACTGTAGAGAGACAGGGAGACAGAGAGACACTGTAGAGAGACAGAGACACTGTAGAGAGACAGAGACACTGTAGAGAGACAGAGAGACACTGGAGAGACAGAGACACTGTAGAGAGACAGAGAGACACTGTGGAGAGACAGAGAGACACTGTAGAGAGACAGAGAGACACTGTAGAGAGACAGAGAGACACTGTAGAGAGACAGAGAGACACTGTAGAGAGACAGAGAGACACTGTAGAGAGACAGAGAGACACTGTAGAGAGACAGAGAGACACTGTAGAGAGACAGAGAGACACTGGAGAGACAGAGAGACACTGTAGAGAGACAGAGAGACACTGTGGAGAGACAGAGAGACACTGTAGAGAGACAGAGAGACACTGTAGAGAGGCAGAGAGACACTGTAGAGAGACAGAGAGACACTGTAGAGAGACAGAGAGACACTGGAGAGACAGGGAGACACTGGAGAGACAGAGAGACACTGTAGAGAGACAGGGAGACACTGTAGAGAGACAGAGAGACACGGTAGAGAGACAGGGAGACACTGGAGAGACAGAGAGACACGGTAGAGAGACACTGGAGAGAGACAGAGAGACACTGTAGAGAGACAGAGACACTGTAGAGAGACAGAGAGACACTGTAGAGAGACAGAGAGACACTGTAGAGAGACAGAGAGACACTGTAGAGAGACAGAGAGACACGGTAGAGAGACAGAGAGACACTGTAGAGAGACAGAGAGACACTGTAGAGAGACACTGGAGAGACAGAGAGACACTGTGGAGAGACAGAGAGACACTGGAGAGACAGAGAGACACACTGGAGAGACAGAGAGACACTGTAGAGAGACAGAGAGACACTGTGGAGAGACAGGGAGACACTGGAGAGAGACAGAGACACTGTAGAGAGACAGAGAGACACTGTAGAGACAGAGAGACACTGTAGAGAGACAGGGAGACACTGTAGAGAGACAGAGAGACACTGGAGAGAGACAGAGAGACACTGGAGAGAGACAGAGAGACACTGGAGAGACAGAGACACGGCAGAGAGACAGATACACTGTAGAGAGACAGAGAGACACTGTAGAGAGACAGAGAGACACTGTAGAGAGACAGAGAGACACTGTAGAGAGACAGGGAGACACTGTAGAGAGACAGAGACACTGGAGAGACAGAGAGACACTGGAGAGACAGAGAGACACTGTAGAGAGACAGAGAGACACTGTAGAGAGACAGAGAGACACTGTAGAGAGACAGAGAGACACTGTAGAGAGACAGAGAGACACTGTAGAGAGACAGAGAGACACTGTAGAGAGACAGGGAGACACTGTAGAGAGACAGAGAGACACTGGAGAGACAGAGAGACACTGGAGAGACAGAGAGACACTGGAGAGAGACAGAGAGACACTGTAGAGACAGAGAGACACTGTAGAGAGACAGGGAGACACTGTAGAGAGACAGAGAGACACTGGAGAGAGACAGAGAGACACTGGAGAGAGACAGAGAGACACTGGAGAGACAGAGACACGGCAGAGAGACAGAGAGACACTGTAGAGAGACAGAGAGACACTGTAGAGAGGCAGAGAGACACTGTAGAGAGACAGAGAGACACTGTAGAGAGACAGAGAGACACTGGAGAGACAGGGAGACACTGGAGAGACAGAGAGACACTGTAGAGAGACAGGGAGACACTGTAGAGAGACAGAGAGACACGGTAGAGAGACAGGGAGACACTGGAGAGACAGAGAGACACGGTAGAGAGACAGAGAGACACTGGAGAGAGACAGAGAGACACTGTGGAGAGACAGAGAGACACTGTAGAGAGACAGAGACACTGTAGAGAGACAGAGAGACACTGTAGAGAGACAGAGAGACACTGTAGAGAGACAGAGAGACACTGTAGAGAGACAGAGAGACACGGTAGAGAGACAGAGAGACACTGTAGAGAGACAGAGAGACACTGTAGAGAGACACTGGAGAGACAGAGAGACACTGTGGAGAGACAGAGAGACACTGTAGAGAGACAGAGAGACACTGTAGAGAGACAGAGAGACACAGTAGAGAGACACTGGAGAGACAGAGAGACACTGTAGAGAGACAGAGAGACACAGTAGAGAGACAGAGAGACACTGGAGAGACAGAGAGACACTGTAGAGAGACAGAGAGACACAGTAGAGAGACAGAGAGACACTGGAGAGACAGGGAGACACTGTAGAGAGACAGAGAGACACTGGAGAGACAGAGAGACACTGTAGAGAGACAGAGAGACACTGTAGAGAGACAGGGAGACACTGGAGAGACAGGGAGACACCAGAGAGACAGGGAGACACGGTGGAGAGACAGAGAGACACTGTAGAGAGACAGAGAGACACTGTAGAGAGACAGAGACACTGGAGAGACAGAGAGACACTGGAGAGAGACAGAGAGGCACTGTAGATAGACAGAGAGACACTGGAGAGAGACAGAGAGACACTGGAGAGACAGGGAGACACGGTAGAGAGACAGAGAGACACTGTAGAGAGACAGAGAGACACTGGAGAGACAGAGAGACACTGTAGAGAGACAGAGAGACACTGGAGAGACAGAGAGACACTGAGTCACTCACCTGGTGAGTGACTCACCCTCACCTGCGCTGATGGCTTAGACACTCAGTCAGACACTCACTCAGTCACTCACTCAGTCACTCAGATACTCACTCAGTCAGTCACTCACTCAGACACTCAGACACTCATACACTCAGTCACTCACTCAGTCAGTCACTCAGACACTCAGTCAGTCACTCAGACACTCAGACACTCACTCAGATACTCAGTCACTCAGACACTCACTCAGTCACTCACTCACTCAGACACTCAGTCAGACACTCAGTCACTCAGACACTCACTCAGACACTCAGTCCCTCAGTCAGTCACTCAGTCAGTCACTCACTCAGACACTCACTCAGACACTCAGACACTCATACACTCAGTCACTCACTCAGACACTCAGTCAGTCAGACACTCAATCAGTCACTCAGTCAGTCAGTCACTCAGACACTCACTCAGTCACTCACCACGTCTGGGGTCACGTCTGTCGCCTGTGCTGATGTCTTAGTCGGTTTAGTCAGTCACTCAGTCAGTCAGTCACTCACTCAGACACTCAGTCACTCACTCAGACACTCAGACACTCAGTCACTCAGACACTCAGTCAGACACTCAGTCACTCAGACACTCACTCAGACACTCTTTCACTCAGACACTCAGACGCTCACTCAGACACTCATTCACTCAGACACTCAGTCACTCACTCACTCAGACAGTCAGTCACTCAGACACTCACTTACTCAGACACTCACTCAGTCACTCACCACGTCTGGGGTCACGTCTGTCGCCTGTGCTGATGTCTTAGTCGGTTTAGTCAGTCACTCAGTCAGTCAGTCACTCACTCAGACACTCACTCAGACACTCAGTCACTCACTCAGACACTCAGACACTCAGACACTCAGTCACTCAGACACTCAGTCAGACACTCAGTCACTCAGACACTCACTCAGACACTCTTTCACTCAGACACTCAGACGCTCACTCAGACACTCATTCACTCAGACACTCAGTCACTCACTCACTCAGACAGTCAGTCACTCAGACACTCACTTACTCAGACACTCACTCAGTCACTCACCACGTCTGGGGTCACGTCTGTCGCCTGTGCTGATGTCTTAGTCGGTTTAGTCAGTCACTCAGTCACTCACTCAGTCAGTCACTCAGACACTCAGTCAGTCACTCAGACACTCAGACACTCAGTCACTCAGACACTCAGTCACTCAGACACTCACTCAGACACTCAGTCACTCAGACACTCACTCAGTCACTCACTCACTCAGACACTCAGTCAGACACTCAGTCACTCAGACACTCACTCAGACACTCAGTCCCTCAGTCAGTCACTCAGTCAGTCACTCACTCAGACACTCACTCAGACACTCAGACACTCATACACTCAGTCACTCACTCAGACACTCAGTCAGTCAGTCACTCAGACACTCACTCAGACACTCAGTCACTCAGTCAGTCAGTCACTCAGACACTCAGTCAGTCACTCAGACACTCAGTCCCTCAGTCACTCAGACACTCACTCACACACTCACTCAGACACTCACTCAGACACTCAGTCAGTCACTCACTCAGACACTCAGTCAGTCACTCAGTCCCTCAGTCACTCATACACTCACTCACTCACTTACCCACACACTCACTCACTCACCCATTAACCCAAACACTCACACACACACTCACCCACTCACCCACTCACTGACTCACCCACACACTCACTCACACACTCACTCACTCACACACTCACTCACCCACACACTCACCCACTCACTCACCCACTCACTGACTCACCCACACACTCACCCACTCACTCACTCACCCACACACTCACACACTCACTCACTCACCCACTCACTCACTCACCCACTCACCCACACACTAACCCACTCACTCACACGTCACTCCATCTCTTCTCTAGCCCGTGCCGCGCCCGCTTAGCCCCCTCAATCCGGCCAAACAAAAGCTGTTTCGGCATGCGGTGGCTGGGCATGCGGGCTACATGACCCAGCCATCGCAGCCTTGCCTGCCGGAGGAGCTCACCGATGGGACCTTGCCCAGATCTTTCAAGGATTTGTGAGCTCCTCACACAATCCAGTCTGGTTAAACCCAGGATGGATCGTAGGCAGGCCAGCCTAAATGTTTCTAACCGGCGAAGATGTTCCATTAGGGGGGTCCACTCTCTCCACAACTGTCCCATCACCGATTGGGAGTTGTGGGGGTGGAGTGTCCGATGGTACAAAATACCCAGGCAGGTGCTTAGTTTTGGTGGGGCTGATGGTAAGGCCCCACCTCTTAGTGGCACGCTCCAGTCTCAGCAGCAGCGTCTCCAACTCCTCTGATGGAGCAGCTATTACCAAATCATCAGCATACATAACGTGGTTGACCAATAGGGAGCCATCCCTTGACCGCAGCTGGGCATCGATCAGCCTCCCATTGTATCTGTACCAGATGGAGATTCCCCCGGTACAGCTATTGAAGGCTTCATGAACTACGTGGTCAAAATAGATGTTAAATAATGTGGGAGCCAGAGGACATCCCTGTCGCACCCCAAGGTTAACAGGGAATGGCTCCGACTCCTGGCCACGTAGTTTTACCCGGGCCCGCTCACCATCATGAAGGTCCTTAATGATCGTGAGCGGAGGGTCAGGGCCTCCGAAAGCACGAAGAACGACCCAGAGCCCAGGCCTACTGATGGTATCGTAGGCCTTGACCAGGTCAATAAAGCAGAGATGTAGGTCTTGTTGGAATTCCCTACACCTCTGCTGTAGCAGACGGACAGAAAATATGGCATCTGTGCATGACCGCCCTTTCCTGAAACCGCATTGGGGCTCCGCAAGCCTCTCCTCAGCGTGCCTGGCAAGGCGATGTTGAATAATCCTTGCCAGGACCTTTCCCGACACACTGAGGAGTGAGATGCCCCTGTAGTTGTTACAGTCTGTGCGGTCCCCCTTCTTAAAGAGGGGGACCACCAGGGCATCCTTCCAATCCTGCGGAACCCGTCCAGTGGTCCAGACTGTTGTTATGATGTCATATAGGGCAGTCTGTGCACAAACGCCACCCTCCCTCAGCATTTCGCTTGGGAGATCATCTCTGCCCGGTGCCTTTCCTGGTCTCAGACTCCAGATCGCCTTCAGTACTTCCTCAACAGATGGCACCTCAGCCAGCCACTCACAGGGGGTGACTTCTTCCAATATTTGAGGCACCGCAGCCTCAGCAGGGTCATCCTCACTTTGTGCCACGATGTTTTCCTGGCTGAGGGATTTTCCCTCCCCCAGGACCTCAGAAATGCTCAGCAAATCTGCACACACGCACCCAAACACTCACACATCACTCCGTCTCTTCTCTAGCCCGTGTCACCCACCCATTCACCCACGCACCCACCCACTCACCCACTCACTCACACACTCACCCAAACACTCACATCACTCCATCTCTTCTCCAGCCCGTGTCACTCACTCACACACTCACCCACTCACTCACCCACACACTCACCCACTCACCCACTCACACACTCACTCACACACTCACTCATTCACTCACCCACTCAGTCACACACACTCACTCACCCACTAACCCACTAACCCACCCACCCACTCACCCACTCACTCACCCACTCACCCACTCACCCACACACTCACCCACTCACTCACTCACCCACACACTCACTCACCCACTCACACACTCACCCACTCACTCACTCACCCACTCACTCACACATTCACTCACCCACTCAGTCATACACACTCACCCACTCACTCACCCACTAACCCACACACTCACTCACCCACACACTCACCCACTAACCCATCCACTCACTCACCACACACACAGTGTACACACACAGTGTACACACAGTACACACACACAGTGTACACACACACAGTGTACACACACACAGTACACACACACAGTGTACACACACACACAGTGTACACACACACAGTACACACACAGTACACACACACAGTACACACACACAGTACACACACACACACAGTGTACACACAGTCACAATGTACACACACACACAATGTACACACACAGTGTACACACACACAGCACACACACACACAGTGTACACACACACAGTGTACACACACACACAGTACACACAGACACAGTGTACACACTCACACACAGTGTACACACACAGTACACACACACAGTGTACACACACAGTGTACACACACAGTACACACACACAGTGTACACACACACAGTGTACACACACACAGACACATTGTACACACACAGTGTACACACACAGTACACACACAGTGTACACACACACACAGTGTACACACACACAGTGTACACACACACACAGTGTACACACACACTGTACACACACAGTGTACACACACACACACAGTGTACACACACACAGTGTACACACACACAGTGTACACACACACACAGTGTACACACACACACAGTACACACACACAGTGTACACACACAGTGTACACACACAGTGTACACACACACAGTGTACACACACAGTGTACACACACACACACAGTGTACACACACACACAGTGTACACACACACACAGTGTATACACACACACAGTATACACACACAGTGTACACACACACAGTACACACACACAGTGTACACACACAGTGTACACACACACACAGTGTACACACACACAGTGTACACACAGTACACACACACAGTGTACACACACACAGTGTACACACACACACAGTGTACACACACACAGTGTACACACACACACAGTGTACACACAGTGTACACACACAGTACACACACAGTGTACATACACACACAGTGTACACACACACACAGTACACACACACAGTACACACACACAGACACATTGTACACACACCCAAGTGGTCAACATTTATTGGCAAGTCTTCCGCTTTAAGTATAGTTTCAGCTGGCAAGCTTTAACAGAGCAATAACGAGCAAAAGCATCATTAAGGAGTGCCTTGGTTAACGAACAGCAAAATCATCATTAGGATAACAGCCACTGTCAAAACAACCCCATTCATAGAATCAACATCAATGGCATCATCATTATCAATATAATTGTTAATTATAAAATTGACACAATCAGCATGACGTCGGTTTCATATCAATGCCACGCTCACAATTAACGTACAAATTTACAATCACCGTCACTGATATCACGATCACAGTCATCACTAACATACCAATATCTTCACTAACACACTAATCGATATATCACTGATATCACGATCACAATCATCACTCATATACCAATATCTTCACTAACACACTAATCGATATATCACTGATATCACGATCACAATCATCACTCACATACCAATATCTTCACTAACACACTAATCGATATATCACTGATATCACGATCACAATCATCACCAACATAGCCAATATCTTCACTAAGATACTAATCGATATATCACTGATATCATGATCACAATCATCACTAACATACCAATATCTTCATTAACACACTAATCGATATATCACTGATATCACGATCACAATCATCACCAACATACCAATATCTTCACTAACATACTAATCGATATATCACTGATATCACGATCACAATCATCACTAACATACCAATATCTTCACTAACATACTAATCAATATATCATTCATATCATGATCACAATCATCACTCACATACCAATATCTTCACTAACACACTAATCAATATATCATTCATATCATGATCACAATCATCACCGACACACCCACTGCTACCTAATTAACATAGACCTCATTAGCATATCCGTTACCGTAATTAGCATAGCCAGCAGCACTAATAGACACGCCCCCCAGCTTTAACGTAATCAGTGCCCCGCCCCCTCAATTAGCATATCCCTCATTAACATACCCGCACCGAATGAATCACCATGAGCATATAATTAACATATCATTAGCATATCATTAACATATCCCTCATCAACATAAACATGGCCGCTACTTAACATTTCGAATACCCTTACTAAACGAGTGAGTGGTAGTTAGCATGGTAGTTAGTGTGGTAGTTAGTGTAGCAGTTAACTAGTTAGTGTACTAGTTCACTACTTAGTGTACTAGTCAACTAGTTAATGTACTGGTTAACTGGTTAGTTAACTAGTTAGTGTACTAGTTAACTAGTTAATGTACTGGTTAACTGGTTAGCTAACTAGTTAGTGTACTAGTTAACTAGTGTACTAGTTAGTTAACTAGTTAGTGTACTGGTTAACTAGTTATTGTACTAGTTAACTAGTTAGTGTACTAGTTAGTGTGCTAGTTAACTAGTGTACCAGTTAGTTAACTAGCTAGTGTACTAGTTAACTGGTTAGTGTACTAGTTAACTAGTTAGTATACTAGTTGGTGTACTAGTTAACTAGTTAACTGGTTAGTGTACTAGTTAACTAGTTAGTGTACTAGTTAACTAGTTAGTGTACTAGTTAACTAGTTAGTATACTAGTTGGTGTACTAGTTAACTGGTTAGTTAACTAGTTAGTCAACTAGTTAATGTACTTGTTAACTAGTTAGTGTACTAGTTAGTGTACTAGTTAGTGTGCTAGTTAACTGGTGCACCAGTTAGTTAACTAGTTAGTGTCCTAGTTAACTAGTTAGTGTCCTAGTTAACTAGTTAGTGTGGTAGTTTGTGTACTAGTTAACTGGTTAGTTAACTAGTTAGTGTCCTAGTTAACTAGTTAGTGTCCTAGTTAACTAGTTAGTGTCCTAGTTAACTAGTTAGTGTGGTAGTTAGTGCTGAGACGGTGAACATCTTCTTGCTGTTTGGGCCAAGACTGCTTCAGCCTGATCATAAAGCTGAAACACAACAACCACAACCACTAGTTAGACACAACCACTAGTTAGACACAACCACTGGTTAGACACAACCACTAGTTAGACAACCACTAGTCAGACACAACCACTAGTTAGTGAGTGAGTGGGTGAGTGAGTGAGTGGGTGAGTGAGTGAGTGGGTGAGTGGGTGAGTGAGTGAGTGAGTGGGTGAGTGAGTGAGTTAGTGAGTGAGTGAGTGGGTGAGAGAGTGAGTGGGTGAGTGAGTGGGTGAGTGAGTAAGTGGGTGAGTGAGTGGGTGAGTGGGTGAGTGAGTGAGTGGGTGGGTGGGTGAGTGGGTGAGTGAGTGAGTGGGTGAGTGAGTGAGTGAGTGGGTGAGTGAGTTAGTGAGTGAGTGAGTGGGTGGGTGAGAGAGTGAGTGGGTGAGTGAGTGGGTGAGTGAGTGAGTGGGTGGGTGAGTGAGTGAGTGAGTGGGTGGGTGAGTGAGTGAGTGGGTGAGTGGGTGGGTGGGTGGGTGAGTGGGTGAGTGAGTGAGTGGGTGGATGAGTGAGTGAGTGGGTGAGTGAGTGGGTGGGTGAGTGAGTGAGTGGGTGAGTGAGTGGGTGGGTGAGTGAGTGGGTGAGTGAGTGGGTGGGTGACTGACTGAGTGACTGAGTGACTGAGTGACTGACTGAGAGTGACTGAGTGACTGACTAGGCGAGTGACTGACTGAGTGACTGACTGAGTGACTGACTAGGCGACTGACTGACTGACTAAGTGACTGACTGACTGAGTGACTAGTCACATACCAGCTGGAAGGGAGAATCTTGAAAGAGCTCCTGACTGACTGTCTGTCTGTTTGACTGACTGACTGACTGAGTAACTGAGTGACTGACTGACTAAGTGACTGACTGACTAGGCGAGTGACTAGTCACGTACCAGCTGGAAGGGAGAATCTTGAAAGAGCTCCTGACTGAGTGACTGACTGAGTGACTAACTAACTGACTGTCTGAGTGACTGACTAAGTGACTGAGTGACTGACTAAGTGACTGACTGACTGACTGACTGGCTAAGTGACTGACTGACTAAGTGAGTGACTAGTCACGTACCAGCTGGAAGGGCGAATCTTGAAAGAGCTCCTGACTGACTGTCTGTCTGTCTGAGTGACTGAGTGACTGACTAACTGACTGACTGACTGACTAACTGACTGGTCACGTACTAGCTGGAAGGGAGAATCTTGAAAGAGCTCCTGAGTGACTGTCTGAGTGACTGTCTGAGTGACTGACTGACTGAGTGACTGACTGACTAACTGACTAAGTGACTAACTAACTGACTGGTCACGTACCAGCTGGAAGGGAGAATCTTGAAAGAGCTCCTGACTGACTGTCTGTCTGAGTGACTGTCTGAGTGACAGTGAGTGACTGACTGACTGAGTAACTGACTGAGTGACTGACTAAGTGACTAACTGACTGGTCACGTACCAGCTGGAAGGGAGAATATTGAAAGAGCTCCTGACTGTCTGACTGAGTAACTGAGTGAATGACTGACTGGCTGACTGAGTGAGTGACTGAGTGACTGTCTGAGTAACTGACTAAGTGAGTGACTAAGTGACTGACTGACTAACTGACTCACTGACTGACTGAGTGACTAGTCACGTACCAGCTGGAAGGGAGAATCTTGAAAGAGCTCCTGACTGACTGACTGAGTGACTGACTGACTGACTGTTTGAGTGACTAACTGACTGACTGACTGGCTAAGTGACTGACTGACTAAGTGAGTGACTAGTCACGTACCAGCTGGAAGGGAGAATCTTGAAAGAGCTCCTGACTGACTGACTGACTGAGTGACTGACTGACTGACTGTTTGAGTGACTAACTGACTGACTGACTGGCTAAGTGACTGACTGACTAAGTGAGTGACTAGTCACGTACCAGCTGGAAGGGAGAATCTTGAAAGAGCTCCTGACTGACTGACTGTCTGAGTAACTGACTGAGTGACTGTCTGAGTAACTGACTGAGTGACTGACTGAGTGACTGACTGACTGTTTGAGTGACTGGTCACGTACCAGCTGGAAGGGAGAATCTTGAAAGAGCTCCTGACTAACTGAGTGACTGACTGACTAACTGACTGGTCACGTACCAGCTGGAAGGGAGAATCTTGAAAGAGCTCCTGACTGTCTGTCTGTCTGAGTGACTGAGTGACTGAGTGAGTAACTGACTGAGTGACTGACTGACTGACTAAGTGACTGACTGACTGACTGGTCACGTACCAGCTGGAAGGGAGAATCTTGAAAGAGCTCCTGACTGACTGTCTGTCTGAGTGACTGTCTGTCTGAGTGAGTAACTGACTAAGTGACTGACTGACTAACTGAGTGACTGACTAAGTGACTAACTAACTGACTGGTCACGTACCAGCTGGAAGGGAGAATCTTGAAAGAGCTCCTGACTGTCTGTCTGAGTGACTGACTGACTAAGTGACTGACTGACTGGCTAAGTGACTGACTGTCTGAGTGATTAACTGACTAAGTGACTGACTGACTAACTGAGTGACTGACTAAGTGACTAACTAACTGACTGGTCACGTACCAGCTGGAAGGGAGAATCTTGAAAGAGCTCCTGACTGACTGTCTGAGTGACTGTCTGAGTGACTGAGTAACTGACTAACTGACTGACTGACTGGCTAAGTGACTGACTGACTAGGCGAGTGACTAGTCACGTACCAGCTGGAAGGGAGAATCTTGAAAGAGCTCCTGACTGACTGAGTGACTAACTGACTGACTGACTGAGTGACTGACTGAGTGACTGACTGACTGACTGACTAACTGACTGGTCACGTACCAGCTGGAAGGGAGAATCTTGAAAGAGCTCCTGACTGACTGTCTGTCTGAGTGACTGACTGAGTGACTGACTGACTGTCTGTCTGAGTAACTGACTGAGTGAGTAACTGACTGAGTGACTGACTGACTAACTAACTGACTGACTGGTCACGTACCAGCTGGAAGGGAGAATCTTGAAAGAGCTCCTGACTGACTGACTGTCTGAGTAACTGACTGACTGAGTGAATGACTGACTGACTAAGTGACTGACTGAGTGACTAACTGACTGACTGAGTGACTGACTGACTGACTGAGTAACTAGTCACGTACCAGCTGGAAGGGAGAATCTTGAAAGAGCTCCTGACTGTCTGTCTGTCTGAGTGACTGACTGACTGAGTAATTGACTGACTGACTGACTGAGTGACTGACTAACTGAGTGACTGACTAACTGAGTGACTGACTAAGTGACTAACTGACTGACTAGTCACGTACCAGCTGGAAGGGAGAATCTTGAAAGAGCTCCTGACTGACTGACTGTCTGAGTGACTGACTGGCTGACTGACTGACTGACTGACTGAGTGACTGACTGACTGACTAGTCACGTACCAGCTGGAAGGGAGAATCTTGAAAGAGCTCCTGACTGACTGTCTGTCTGAGTGACAGAGTGAGTGACTGACTGACTGAGTGACTAACTGACTGACTGAGTGACTGACTGACTAGGCGAGTGACTAGTCACGTACCAGCTGGAAGGGAGAATCTTGAAAGAGCTCCTGACTGACTGTCTGAGTGACTGACTGGCTGACTGACTAAGTGACTGACTGAGTGACTAACTGACTGACTGAGTGACTGACTGACTGACTGAGTAACTAGTCACGTACCAGCTGGAAGGGAGAATCTTGAAAGAGCTCCTGACTGTCTGTCTGTCTGAGTGACTGACTGACTGAGTAATTGACTGACTGACTGACTGAGTGACTGACTAACTGAGTGACTGACTAACTGAGTGACTGACTAAGTGACTAACTGACTGACTAGTCACGTACCAGCTGGAAGGGAGAATCTTGAAAGAGCTCCTGACTGACTGTCTGTCTGAGTGACTGAGTGAGTAACTGACTGAGTGACTGACTGACTGACTAAGTGACTGACTGACTGACTGGTCACATACCAGCTGGAAGGGAGAATCTTGAAAGAGCTCCTGACTGACTGTCTGTCTGAGTGACTGACTGAGTGACTGACTGACTGTCTGTCTGAGTAACTGACTGACTGAGTGAATGACTGACTGACTAAGTGACTGACTGAGTGACTAACTGACTGACTGAGTGACTGACTGACTGACTGAGTGACTAGTCACGTACCAGCTGGAAGGGAGAATCTTGAAAGAGCTCCTGACTGTCTGTCTGTCTGAGTGACTGACTGACTGAGTAATTGACTGACTGACTGACTGAGTGACTGACTAACTGAGTGACTGACTAACTGAGTGACTGACTAAGTGACTGACTAACTGACTGGTCACGTACCAGCTGGAAGGGAGAATCTTGAAAGAGCTCCTGACTGACTGTCTGTCTGAGTGACTGTCTGTCTGAGTGAGTAACTGACTAAGTGACTGACTGACTGACTGAGTGACTGAGTGACTGACTAAGTGACTAACTAACTGACTAGTCACGTACCAGCTGGAAGGGAGAATCTTGAAAGAGCTCCTGACTGACTGTCTGTCTGAGTGACTGTCTGAGTGAATGACTGACTGACTGGCTAAGTGACTGACTGTCTGAGTGAGTAACTGACTGAGTGACTGACTGACTGACTGAGTAACTGACTGACTGAGTGACTGACTGACTGACTAGTCACGTACCAGCTGGAAGGGAGAATCTTGAAAGAGCTCCTGACTGACTGTCTGTCTGAGTGACTGTCTGAGTGACTGAGTGAGTAACTGACTAAGTGACTGACTGACTGTCTGAGTGACTGACTGAGTGACTGACTGACTGACTGAGTGACTGAGTGACTAGTCACGTACCAGCTGGAAGGGAGAATCTTGAAAGAGTTCCTGCAGGAAGCGACGGGATGACAATCTAAAGGAGCAGGACGCCAACAGGGCCGACACGTCTGAGTAGAGGCAGACATCGTCAAAGACGTGCGGGAACTTCTCCTTGATGCTGATGGTAGATAGACACAGGGCTAGTTAGACAGAGTAGTCAGACACAGGGCTAGTTAGACACAGGGCTAGTTAGACAGGGCCGACACGTCGGAGTAGAGGCAGACATCGTCAAAGACGTGCGGGAACTTCTCCTTGATGCTGATGGTAGATAGACACAGTAGTTAGACAGAGTGGTAGTTAGACAGAGTGGTAGATAGACACAGTAGTTAGACAGAGTAGTTAGACAGAGTGGTAGACAGAGCCGACACGTCTGAGTAGAGGCAGACATCGTCAAAGACGTGTGGGAACTTCTCCTTGATGCTGTTGGTAGATAGACACAGTAGTTAGACAGAGTAGTCAGACACAGGGCTAGTTAGACACAGGGCTAGTTAGACACAGGGCTAGTTAGACAGGGCCGACACGTCTGAGTAGAGGCAGACATCGTCAAAGACGTGCGGGAACTTCTCCTTGATGCTGATGGTAGATAGACAGAGTAGTTAGACAGAGTGGTAGTTAGACAGAGTGGTAGATAGACACAGTAGTTAGACAGAGTAGTTAGACAGAGTAGTTAGACAGAGCCGACACGTCTGAGTAGAGGCAGACATCGTCAAAGACGTGTGGGAACTTCTCCTTGATGCTGATGGTAGATAGACACAGTAGTTAGACAGAGTAGTCAGACACAGGGCTAGTTAGACACAGGGCTAGTTAGACAGGGCCGACACGTCTGAGTAGAGGCAGACATCGTCAAAGACGTGTGGGAACTTCTCCTTGATGCTGATGGTAGATAGACACAGTAGTTAGACAGAGTAGTCAGACACAGGGCTAGTTAGACACAGGGCTAGTTAGACAGGGCCGACACGTCTGAGTAGAGGCAGACATCGTCAAAGACGTGTGGGAACTTCTCCTTGATGCTGATGGTAGATAGACACAGTAGTTAGACAGAGTAGTCAGACACAGGGCTAGTTAGACACAGGGCTAGTTAGACAGGGCCGACACGTCTGAGTAGAGGCAGACATCGTCAAAGACGTGCGGGAACTTCTCCTTGATGCTGATGGTAGATAGACAGAGTAGTTAGACAGAGTGGTAGTTAGACAGAGTGGTAGATAGACACAGTAGTTAGACAGAGTAGTTAGACAGAGTAGTTAGACAGAGCCGACACGTCTGAGTAGAGGCAGACATCGTCAAAGACGTGTGGGAACTTCTCCTTGATGCTGTTGGTAGATAGACAGAGTAGTTAGACACAGTAGTTAGACAGAGTAGTTAGACAGAGTAGTTAGACAGAGCCGACACGTCTGAGTAGAGGCAGACATCGTCAAAGACGTGTGGGAACTTCTCCTTGATGCTGATGGTAGATAGACACAGGGCTAGTTAGACAGAGTACTTAGACAGAGTAGTTAGACAGAGTGGTAGTTAGACAGAGTAGTTAGACAGAGTAGTTAGACAGAGGGGTAGTTAGACAGAGTGGTAGTCAGAGCCGAAACGTCGGAGTAGAGGCAGACATCGTCAAAGACGTGTGGGAACTTCTCCTTGATGCTGTTGGTAGATAGACAGAGTAGTTAGACACAGGGGTAGCTAGACAGAGTGGTAGTTAGACAGAGTAGTTAGACAGAGCCGACACGTCGGAGTAGAGGCAGACATCGTCAAAGACGTGTGGGAACTTCTCCTTGATGCTGATGGTAGATAGACACAGGGCTAGTTAGACAGAGTACTTAGACAGAGTAGTTAGACAGAGTGGTAGTTAGACAGAGTAGTTAGACAGAGTAGTTAGACAGAGGGGTAGTTAGACAGAGTGGTAGTCAGAGCCGAAACGTCTGAGTAGAGGCAGACATCGTCAAAGACGTGTGGGAACTTCTCCTTGATGCTGATGGTAGACAGACAGAGTAGTTAGACAGAGTAGTTAGACAGAGTAGTTAGACAGAGTAGTTAGACAGAGCCGACACGTCGGAGTAGAGGCAGACATCGTCAAAGACGTGTGGGAACTTCTCCTTGATGCTGATGGTAGACACAGGGCTAGTTAGACACAGGGGTAGTCAGACAGAGGGCTAGTTAGAGTGGTAGTTAGACAGAGTAGTTAGACACGGGGTAGTTAGACACAGGGGTAGTTAGACAGAGTAGTTAGACAGAGGGGTAGTTAGACAGAGTGGTAGATAGACAGAGTGGTAGATAGAGGGGTAGTTAGAGGGGTAGTTAGACAGAGGGGTAGTCAGACAGAGGGGTAGTTAGACAGAGTAGTTAGACACGGGGTAGTTAGACAGAGGGCTAGTTAGACAGAGGTGTAGTTAGAGGGGTAGTCAGACAGAGTGGTAGTCAGACAGAGTGGTAGACAGACAGAGTAGTTAGAGGGGTAGTTAGAGGGCTAGTCAGACAGAGGGCTAGTTAGAGTGGTAGTTAGACAGAGTAGTTAGACACGGGGTAGTTAGACACAGGGGTAGTTAGACAGAGTAGTTAGAGTAGTTAGACAGAGCCGACACGTCGGAGTAGAGGCAGACATCGTCAAAGACGTGTGGGAACTTCTCCTTGATGCTGATGGGAGATAGACACAGGGCTAGTTAGACACAGGGGTAGTTAGACAGAGTGGTTAGACAGAGTAGTCAGACAGAGGTGTAGTTATACAGAGGGGTAGTTAGACAGAGTGGTAGATAGACACAGGGCTAGTTAGACAGAGTAGTTAGACACAGGGGTAGTTAGATACAGGGGTAGTTAGACACAGGGGTAGTTAGACAGAGTAGTTAGACACGGGGTAGTTAGACACAGGGGTAGTTAGACAGAAGGGTAGTTAGACAGAGGGGTAGTCAGACAGAGGGGTAGTTAGACAGAGTAGTTAGACAGAGTAGTTAGACAGAGTGGTAGTTAGACACAGGGGTAGCTAGACAGAGTGGTAGTTAGACAGAGTAGTTAGACAGAGTAGTTAGACAGAGTGGTAGTTAGATAGAGGGGTAGTTAGACAGAGGGGTAGTTAGACAGAGGGGTAGTAGTAGTGTAGTAGTAGAAGTGTAGTAGTAGTAGTGTAGTAGTAGTGTAATAGTAGTGTAGTAGTAGTAGTAGTGTAGTAGTAGTGTAGTAGTAGTAGTGTAGTAGTAGTGTAGTAGTGTAGCAGTAGTAGTGTAGTAGTAGTAGTGTAGTAGTAGTGTAGTAGTGTAGTGTAGTAGTAGTGTAGTAGTAGTAGTGTAGTAGTAGTGTAGTAGTAGTAGTGTAGTAGTGTAGTAGTAGTGTAGTAGTAGTAGTGTAGTGTAGTAGTAGTAGTGTAGTAGTAGTGTAGTAGTAGTGTAGTAGTAGTAGTGTAGTAGTGTAGTAGTAGTGTAGTAGTAGTAGTGTAGTAGTAGTAGTGTAGTAGTGTAGTAGTAGTAGTGTAGTAGTAGTGGAGTAGTAGTAGTGTAGTAGTGTAGTAGTAGTGTAGTAGTAGTGTAGTAGTGTAGTAGTAGTAGTAGTGTAGTAGTAGTGTAGTAGTAGTAGTGTAGTAGTGTAGTAGTAGTAGTGTAGTAGTAGTGTAGTAGTAGTAGTGTAGTAGTAGTGTAGTAGTAGTAGTGTAGTAGTAGTGTAGTAGTGTAGCAGTAGTAGTGTAGTAGTAGTAGTGTAGTAGTAGTGTAGTAGTGTAGTGTAGTAGTAGTGTAGTAGTAGTAGTGTAGTAGTAGTGTAGTAGTAGTGTAGTAGTAGTGTAGTAGTAGTAGTGTAGTAGTAGTAGTGTAGTAGTAGTGTAGTAGTAGTAGTGTAGTAGTAGTAGTGTAGTAGTAGTGTAGTAGTAGTGTAGTAGTAGTAGTAGTGTAGTAGTAGTGTAGTAGTAGTAGTGTAGTAGTAGTGTAGTAGTAGTAGTAGTGTAGTAGTAGTGTAGTAGTAGTAGTGTAGTGTAGTAGTGTAGTAGTAGTGTAGTAGTAGTGTAGTAGTAGTGTAGTAGTAGTAGTGTAGTAGTAGTAGTGTAGTGTAGTAGTAGTAGTGTAGTAGTAGTGTAGTAGTAGTGTAGTGTAGTAGTGTAGTAGTAGTAGTGTAGTAGTAGTGTAGTAGTAGTAGTGTAGTAGTAGTGTAGTAGTAGTGTAGTAGTAGTAGTGTAGTAGTGTAGTAGTAGTAGTGTAGTAGTAGTGTAGTAGTGTATTAGTAGTAGTGTAGTAGTAGTGTAGTAGTAGTAGTGTAGTAGTAGTAGTGTAGTAGTAGTAGTGTAGTAGTAGTGTAGTAGTAGTAGTGTAGTAGTAGTAGTGTAGTAGTAGTAGTGTAGTAGTAGTAGTGTAGTAGTAGTAGTGTAGTAGTAGTAGTGTAGTAGTAGTAGTGTAGTAGTAGTAGTGTAGTAGTAGTACTAGTAGTGTAGTAGTAGTAGTGTAGTAGTAGTAGTGTAGTAGTAGTGTAGTAGTAGTACTAGTAGTAATAGTATTGGTACTACTATTAGTGGGGGATTTGCTCACGTGAGTAACCTAGTAGTAGTAGTGTAGTAGTAGTGTAGTACTAGTAATACTAGTACTAGTAGTAATAGTACTGGTACTACTATTAGTGGGGGATTTGCTCACGTGAGTAATCCAGTTTCCTGGCTCTTCGCTCCGACTGAGCTGCTGAGACAAACGGCGAGTCTCAGCACCTCCTTGCGGAGGAGACACGGAGCTGATTGGAGACACAGAGACACACACAGAGACACAGAGACACACAGAGACACACAGACACACACAGAGACACACGGTTAGAGAGAGACACAGAGACACGGCGAGTCTCAGCACCTCCTTGCGGAGTAGACACGGAGCTGTTTGGAGACACGGTGAGAGGGAGACACACAGAGACACAGAGACACACAGAGACACACACAGAGACACACACAGAGACTCACACAGAGACACACAGAGACACGGTGACACACACAGAGACTCACACAGAGACACACACAGAGACTCACACAGAGACACACAGACACGGTGACACACACAGAGACTCACACAGAGACACACAGAGACACACACACAGAGACACGGTGAGAGAGAGACACGGCGAGTCTCAGCACCTCCTTGCGGAGTAGACACGGAGCTGAATGGAGACACACACAGAGAGAGACACGGTGAGACACAGAGAGACACACAGAGACACAGAGACACACAGAGAGACACGGTGAGTCTCAGCACCTCCTTGCGGAGTAGACACGGAGCTGTTTGGAGACACGGTGAGAGGGAGACACACAGAGACACGGTGAGACACACAGAGACTCACACAGAGACACACACAGAGACACACAGAGACACAGAGACACACACAG
Organism: Petromyzon marinus; assembly: GCF_048934315.1. NCBI lineage: Eukaryota > Metazoa > Chordata > Hyperoartia > Petromyzontiformes > Petromyzontidae > Petromyzon > Petromyzon marinus. The sequence goes on from NC_133750.1 coordinate 847,515, forward strand.
AGACTCACACAGAGACTCACACAGAGACACACAGAGACACAGAGACACACACAGAGACTCACACAGAGACACACAGAGACACACAGAGACACACAGAGACACGGTGACACACACAGAGACTCACACAGAGACACACAGAGACACACAGAGACTCACACAGAGACACACACAGATACTCACACAGAGACACACAGAGACACGGTGACACACACAGAGACACACACAGAGACACACAGAGAGACACACAGAGACACACAGAGACACACAGTGAGAGACACGGCGAGTCTCAGCACCTCCTTGCGGAGTAGACACGGAGCTGATTGGAGACACACAGAGACACACAGAGACACACAGAGACACACACGGTTAGAGAGAGACACACAGAGACACACAGAGACACAGAGACACACAGAGACACGGTGAGACACACAGAGACACGGTGAGAGAGAGACACACAGAGACACACAGAGACACACAGAGACACGGTGAGTCTCAGCACCTCCTTGCGGAGTAGACACGGAGCTGTTTGGAGACACACGGAGAGAGAGACACGGTGAGACACAGAGACACACAGAGACACACAGAAGACACACGGTGAGACACAGAGACACACGGTGAGACACAGAGACACACGGTGAGAGAGAGACACGGCGAGTCTCAGCACCTCCTTGCGGAGTAGACACGGAGCTGATTGGAGACACACGGAGACACGTGGGGAGACACACAGAGACACACGGTGAGAGAGAGACACACAGAGACACAGAGACACACACAGAGACACGGCGAGTCTCAGCACCTCCTTGCGGAGTAGACACGGAGCTGATTGGAGACACACAGAGACACACAGAGACACAGAGACACACAGAGACACACGGTGAGAGAGAGACACAGCGAGTCTCAGCACCTCCTTGCGGAGTAGACACGGAGCTGTTTGGAGACACGGTGAGACACACAGAGACACAGAGACACAGAGACACACAGAGACACACAGAGACACGGCGAGTCTCAGCACATCCTTGCGGAGTAGACACGGAGCTGTTTGGAGACACACAGAGACACACAGAGAGACACGGTGAGACACACGGTGAGAGAGAGACACACAGAGACACACAGAGAGACACGGTGAGAGAGAGACACGGTGAGTCTCAGCACCTCCTTGCGGAGTAGACACGGAGCTGATTGGAGACACCGGGAGACACACACCGAGACACGGTGAGAGAGAGACACACAGACACACAGAGACACACGGTGAGAGAGAGACACACAGAGACACACACACAGAGACACGGTGAGAGAGAGACACGGCGAGTCTCAGCACCTCCTTGCGGAGTAGACACGGAGCTGTTTGGAGACACAAAGAGACACAGAGACACACGGTGAGACACAGAGACACACAGAGACACGGTGAGACACACAGAGACACACAGAGACACAGAGACACACACAGAGACACACACAGAGACACGGTGAGAGAGAGACACGGTGAGTCTCAGCACCTCCTTGCGGAGTAGACACGGAGCTGATTGGAGACACGGGGAGACACACAGAGACACACAGAGACACACAGAGACACACAGACAGACACAGAGACACGGTGAGACACACAGAGACACACAGACACACACAGAGACACACAGACAGACACAGAGACACGGTGAGACACACAGAGACACACAGAGACACACAGACAGACACAGAGACACGGTGAGACACACAGAGACACACAGACACACACAGAGACACACAGACAGACACAGAGACACGGTGAGACACACAGAGACACACAGACACACACAGAGACACACAGACACACACAGAGACACGGTGAGACACACAGAGACACACAGACACACACAGAGACACACACAGAGACACACAGACACGGCGAGTCTCAGCACCTCCTTGCGGAGTAGACACGGAGCTGATTGGAGACACAGAGAGACACACACAGACACAGAGACACGGTGAGAGAGAGACACAGAGACACACGGTGAGACACACAGAGACAGAGAGACACACAGAGACACACGGTGAGACACAGAGACACACAGAGACACACGGTGAGACACAGAGACACACGGTGAGACACACAGAGACACACGGTGAGAGACACAGAGACACACAGAGACACACGGTGAGAGAGACACACAGAGACACAGAGAGACACACGGTGAGACACACGGTGAGAGAGAGACACGGTGAGAGAGAGACACGGTGAGAGAGAGACACGGTGAGACACAGGGTGAGACACACGGTGAGAGAGAGACACGGGGAGAGAGACGGGGGGGAGACACAGTGAGACACACGGCGAGTCTCAGCACCTCCTACTTAGACACACACTACTACATAGACAAGCTACTTAGACATTACTACTACATAGACACTACTACATAGACATGCTACTTAGACATTACTACTACATAGACATACACTACTACATAGACAAGCTACTTAGACATTATGTAGACACTACGTAGACAAGCTACTACTACATAGACAAGCTACATAGACAAGCTACTTAGACATTACATAGACACTACGTAGACAAGCTACTACTACATAGACAAGCTACTTAGACAAGCTACTTAGACATTACGTAGACACTACGTAGACAAGCTACTACTACATAGACAAGCTACTTAGACATCACTACTACATAGACAAGCTACGTAGACACTACATAGACAAGCTACTTAGACATTACTACTACATAGACACATACTAATACATAGACAAGCTACTACTACATAGACACACTACTTAAACACTACTACTACATAGACAAGCTACTTGGACACGCTACTACATAGACAAGCTACTTAGACAAGCTACTACTACATAGACACTACTACATAGACAAGCTACTTAGACAAGCTACTACTATATAGACACTACTACATAGACAAGCTACTTAGACAAGCTAATACTACATAGACACTACTACATAGACAAGCTACTTAGACAAGCTACTACTACGTAGACAAGCTACTACTACAGACAAGCTACATAGACAAGCTACATAGACACACTACTACATAGACACTACTACTACATAGACACTACTACATAGACACACACTACTACATAGACACTACTACTACATACACTACTACAGAGACACTACTACATAGACACGCTACATAGACACACACTACTACATAGACACTACTACTACATAGACATGCTACATAGACACACACTACTACATAGACACTACTACTACATAGACAACTACTTAGACATTACGTAGACAAGCTACTACTACATAGACAAGCTACATAGACACGCTACTTAGACATTACTACTTAGACAAGCTACTTAGACATTACTACTACCTAGACAAGCTACTTAGACAAGCTATATAGACATGCTACTTAGACACTACTACTACTTAGACAAGCTACATAGACACGCTACTTAGACACACACTACTACATAGACAAGCTACATAGACAAGCTACTTAGACAAGCTACTTAGACACTACTACATAGACAACTACTTAGACATTGCGTAGACACTACGTAGACAAGCTACTACTGCATAGACACGCTACTTAGACACTACTACTTAGACAAGCTACTTAGACAAGCTACTTAGACACTACTACATAGACACTACATAGACACTACTACATAGACACTAATACTTAGACATTACTACTACATAGACACTACTACATGGACAAGCTACATAGACACTACTACATAGACACTACTACATAGACATTACATAGACACTACATAGACACTACTACATAGACACTACTACATAGACAAGCTACATAGACACTACCACATAGACACACACTACTACATAGACACTAATACATAGACACACACTAATACATAGACACGCTACTTAGACATTACTACTACTTAGACAAGCTACATAGACACTACTACATAGACACTACTACATAGACACACACTAATACATAGACAAGCTACTTAGACATTACTACTACTACTTAGACAAGCTACTTAGACACGCTACATAGACACTACTACATAGACACTATTACATAGACACTACTACATAGACACTACTACATAGACACACACTAATACATAGACAAGCTACTTAGACATTACTACTACTTAGACAAGCTACTTAGACACGCTACATAGACACTACTACATAGACACTACATAGACACACACTACTACTTAGACACGCTACTTAGACATTACATAGACACTACATAGACACACACTACTACTTAGACACGCTACTTAGACATTACATAGACACTACATAGACACACACTACTACATAGACACTACATAGACACTACTAAATAGACACTACATAGACACTACATAGACACACACACTACTACTTAGACACGCTACTTAGACATTACCGGTGTTCTGATCTCCAGCGGTCTGTGAGCTCCCGTTGGGGTCACGCAACTGCCCCAACGGCCCCGTGACCTCCGACCCCGTGACCTCCGACGACCCCGTGACCTCCGACGACCCCGTGACCTCCGACGACCCCGCGACCTCTGACCCCGCGACCTCCTCCTGCTCCATCACCGCGTCGGCGAATGGGATGTCTCCAAAATCTAGGGTGGGGGGTCACCGTGGGGTCATTTGGGGTCACGGGGTCATGAAGGTCATGGGGTGAGTGAGTGGGTGAGTGGGTGAGTGAGTGGTGAGTGGGTGAGTGACTGAGTGGGTGAGTGAGTTGGTGAGTGAGTGGGTGAGTGAGTGGGTGAGTGAGTGGGTGAGTGAGTGGGTGAGTGAGTGGGTGAGTGAGTGGGTGAGTGGGTGGGTGAGTGAGTGGCTGAGTGACTGAGTGGGTGAGTGAGTTGGTGAGTGAGTGGGTGAGTGAGTGGGTGAGTGAGTGGGTGAGTGAGTGAGTGAGTGGGTGAGTGGGTGGGTGGGTGAGTGGGTGAGTGAGTGAGTGAGTGGGTGGGTGAGTGGGTGGGTGAGTGAGTGAGTGGGTGAATGGGTGAGTGAGTGGGTGGGTGAGTGAGTGAGTGGGTGGGTGAGTGAGTGGGTGGGTGAGTGAGTGAGTGGGTGAGTGAGTGGGTGGGTGAGTGAGTGAGTGGGTGGGTGAGTGAGTGGGTGGGTGAGTGAGTGAGTGGGTGAGTGGGTGGGTGGGTGAGTGAGTGAGTGGGTGAGTGGGTGAGTGAGTGAGTGAGTTGGTGAGTGGGTGGGTGAGTGAGTGAGTGGGTGAGTGAGTGAGTGAGTGGGTGAGTGAGTTGGTGAGTGGGTGAGTGAGTGAGTGATTGAGTGGGTGGGTGAGTGGGTGAGTGAGTTGGTGAGTGGGTGAGTGAGTGGGTGAGTGAGTGAGTGAGTGGGTGAGTGAGTGGTGAGTGAGTGAGTGGGTGAGTGGGTGGGTGGGTGAGTGGGTGAGTGAGTGAGTGGGTGAGTGGGTGAGTGAGTGAGTGAGTGGGTGAGTGGGTGGGTGAGTGAGTGGGTGAGTGGGTGAGTGAGTGGGTGGGTGAGTGGGTGGGTGAGTGAGTGAGTGGGTGAATGGGTGAGTGAGTGGGTGGGTGAGTGAGTGAGTGGGTGAGTGGGTGAGTGAGTGGGTGAGTGAGTGAGTGAGTTGGTGAGTGGGTGGGTGAGTGAGTGAGTGGGTGAGTGAGTGAGTGAGTGGGTGAGTGAGTTGGTGAGTGGGTGAGTGAGTGAGTGATTGAGTGGGTGGGTGAGTGGGTGAGTGAGTTGGTGAGTGGGTGAGTGAGTGGGTGAGTGAGTGGGTGAGTGAGTGAGTGTGTGGGTGAGTGACTTGGTGAGTGAGTGAGTGAGTGGGTGAGTGAATGGGTGAGTGACTTGGTGAGTGACTTGGTGAGTGAGTGGGTGAGTGAGTTGGTGAGTGGGTGGGTAAGTGACTTGGTGAGTGAGTTGGTGAGTGGGTGAGTGGGTGGGTGGGTGAGTGAGTGGGTGAGTGAGTGGGTGAGTGGGTGAGTGACTTGGTGAGTGAGTTGGTGAGTGAGTGAGTGAGTGGGTGAGTGAGTTGGTGAGTGAGTGGGTGAGTGACTTGGTGAGTGAGTGGGTGAGTGACTTGGTGAGTGGGTGAGTGAGTTGGTGAGTGAGTTGGTGAGTGAGTTGGTGAGTGGGTGAGTGAGTGAGTGAGTGAGTGGGTGAGTGAGTGGGTGAGTGAGTGAGTGTGTGGGTGAGTGACTTGGTGAGTGAGTGAGTGAGTGGGTGAGTGAGTGGGTGAGTGACTTGGTGAGTGACTTGGTGAGTGAGTGGGTGAGTGAGTTGGTGAGTGGGTGGGTGAGTGACTTGGTGAGTGAGTTGGTGAGTGAGTGAGTGAGTGGGTGAGTGGGTGAGTGACTTGGTGAGTGAGTTGGTGAGTGAGTGAGTGAGTGGGTGAGTGAGTTGGTGAGTGAGTGGGGTGAGTGACTTGGTGAGTGAGTGGGTGAGTGGGTGAGTGAGTTGGTGAGTTGGTGAGTGAGTTGGTGAGTGACTTGGTGAGTGGGTGGGTGAGTGAGTGAGTGAGTTGGTGAGTTGGTGAGTGGGTGGGTGACTTGGTGAGTGACTTGGTGAGTGGGTGGGTGAGTGAGTGAGTGGGTGAGTGGGTGAGTGAGTGAGTTGGTGAGTGAGTTGGTGAGTGACTTGGTGAGTGGGTGGGTGAGTGAGTGAGTGAGTTGGTGAGTTGGTGAGTGGGTGGGTGACTTGGTGAGTGACTTGGTGAGTGGGTGGGTGAGTGAGTGAGTGGGTGAGTGGGTGAGTGAGTGAGTGGGTGAGTGGGTGAGTGGGTGAGTGAGTGAGTTGGTGAGTGGGTGGGTGAGTGACTTGGTGAGTGAGTTGGTGAGTTGGTGAGTGGGTGAGTGAGTTGGTGAGTGAGTGGGTGAGTGAGTGAGTGAGTTGGTGAGTGGGTGAGTGGGTGGGTGAGTGAGTGTGTGGGTGAGTGGGTGAGTGACTTGTTGAGTGAGTTGGTGAGTGGCTGAGTGAGTGAGTTGGTGAGTGACTTGGTGAGTGAGTGGGTGAGTGAGTGAGTGAGTTGGTGAGTGGGTGAGTGAGTGAGTTGGTGAGTGAGTGGGTGAGTGAGTGGGTGAGTGACTTGGTGAGTGTGTGAGTGAGTGAGTGGGTGAGTGGGTGGGTGAGTGAGTGGGTGAGTGACTTGGTGAGTGAGTTGGTGAGTGGGTGAGTGGGTGGTGAGTGAGTGGGTGAGTGACTTGGTGAGTGGGTGAGTGACTTGGTGAGTGACTTGGTGAGTGAGTTGGTGAGTGGGTGAGTGGGTGAGTGACTTGGTGAGTGACTTGGTGAGTGACTTGGTGAGTGCGTGAGTGAGTGGGTGAGTGACTTGGTGAGTGAGTTGGTGAGTTGGTGAGTGAGTGGGTGAGTGAGTGAGTGGGTGAGTGAGTGGGTGAGTGAGTGAGTTGGTGACTTGGTGAGTGAGTGGGTGAGTTGGTGAGTGGGTGAGTGAGTTGGTGAGTGAGTTGGTGAGTGACTTGGTGAGTGGGTGAGTGAGTGGGTGAGTGACTTGGTGAGTGGGTGAGTGAGTGGGTGAGTGACTTGATGAGTGGGTGAGTGATTTGGTGAGTGGGTGGGTGGGTGAGTGAGTGACTTGGTGAGTGACTTGGTGAGTGAGTTGGTGAGTGAGTTGGTGAGTGGGTGGGTGAGTGAGTGGGTGAGTGAGTGAGTGAGTGGGTGAGTGACTTGGTGAGTGAGTTGGTGAGTGAGTGAGTGAGTGGGTGAGTGGGTGAGTGAGTGAGTTGGTGAGTGACTTGGTGAGTGGGTGAGTGACTTGGTGAGTGGGTGAGTGAGTGGGTGAGTGACTTGGTGAGTGGGTGAGTGAGTTGGTGAGTGAGTGAGTGAGTTGGTGAGTTGGTGAGTGATTTGGTGAGTGGGTGGGTGGGCACCATGATGAGTCTGGTGTGGAGGAGTCCGTTCCGAGCACAGAAGGCAACACTCCTCACTGTGGGCACTGTCACCATCCAGCGTCACTGGGTAGAGAGACACACACACGGGTAGCTGAAGGGGTAGCTGAGGGGGGTAGCTGAGGGGGTAGCTGAGGGGGGGGGGGGTAGTGGAGGGGGGGGGGTAGCTGAGGGGGTGGCTGAGGGGGTAGCTGAGGGGGGGGGTAGTGGAGGGGGTAGCTGAGGGGTAGCTGAGGGGGTGGGTGAGGGGGTGGCTGAGGGGGTAGCTGAGGGGGGGGGGTAGTGGAGGGGGTAGCTGAGGGGGTAGCTGAGGGGGTAGCTGAGGGGGTAGCTGAGGGGGTAGCTGAGGGGGTGGCTGAGGGGGTGGCTGAGGGGTAGCTGAGGGGGTAGCTGAGGGGGTAGCTGAGGGGGTGGCTGAGGGGGTAGCTGAGGGGGGGGGGGGGTAGTGGAGGGGGTAGCTGAGGGGTAGCTGAGGGGGTGGGTGAGGGGGTGGCTGAGGGGGTAGCTGAGGGGGGGGGTAGTGGAGGGGGTAGCTGAGGGGGTAGCTGAGGGGGTAGCTGAGGGGGTAGCTGAGGGGGTAGCTGAGGGGGTGGCTGAGGGGGTGGCTGAGGGGTAGCTGAGGGGGTAGCTGAGGGGGTAGCTGAGGGGGTGGCTGAGGGGGTAGCTGAGGGGGTAGCTGAGGGGGTAGCTGAGGGGTAGCTCAGGGGGTGGCTGAGGGGGTGTCTGAAGGGGTGGCTGAGGGGGTGGCTGAGGGGGTGGCTGAGGGGGTAGCTGAGGGGATGGCTGAGGGGGTAGCTGAGGGGGTAGCTGAGGGGGTAGCTGAGGGGGTGGGTGAGGGGGTAGCTAAGGGGGTAGCTGAGGGGGTAGCTGAGGGGGTAGCTGAGGGGGTAACTGAGGGAGTAGCTGAGGGGGTAGCTGAGGGGGTTGCTGAGGGGGTGGGTGAGGGGGTGGGTGAGGGGGTGGCTGAGGGGGTAGCTGAGGGGGTAGCTGAGGGGGTGGGTGAGGGGGTAGCTGAGGGGGTGGCTGAGGGGGTAGCTGAGGGGGTAGCTGAGGGGGTGTCTGAGGGGGTAGCTGAGGGGGTAGCTGAGGGGGTGGGTGAGGGGGTGTCTGAAGGGGTGTCTGAGGGGGTAGCTGAGGGGGTAGCTGACGGGGTAGCTGAGGGGGTGTCTGAGTGGGGTGGCTGAGGGAGTGGCTGAGGGGGTGGCTGAGGGGGTAGCTGAGGGGTAGCTGAGGGGGTAGCTGAGGGGGTAGCTGAGGGGGTAGCTGAGGGGGTAGCTGAGGGGGTGGCTGAGGGGGTAGCTGAGGGAGTAGCTGAGGGGGTAGCTGAGGGGGTGGCTGAGGGGGTAGCTGAGGGGGTGGCTGAGGGGGTAGCTGAGGGGGTGGCTGAGGGGGTGGCTGAGGGGTAGCTGAGGGGGTGGCTGAGGGGGTCTAGGGGGGTAGCTGAGGGGGTAGCTGAGGGGGTAGCTGAGGGGGGGGGTAGTGGAGGGGGTAGCTGAGGGGGTCTAGGGGGGGTAGCTGAGGGGGTGTCTAAGGGGGTGGCTGAGGGGGTAGCTGAGGGAGTAGCTGAGAGGGTGTCTGAAGGGGTGTCTGAGGGGGGTAGCTGAGGGGGTGGGTGAAGGGGTGGCTGAGGGGGTGGCTGAGGGGGAAGCTGAGGGGGTAGCTGAGGGAGTAGCTGAGGGGGTAGCTGAGGGGGTGGCTGAGGGGGTGGCTGAGGGGGTAGCTGAGGGGGTGTCTAAGGGGGTAGCTGAGGGGGTGGCTGAGGGGGTAGCTGAGGGGGTAGCTGAGGTGGTAGCTGAGGGGGTCTAGGGGGGTAGCTGAGGGGGTAGCTGAGGGGGTGTCTAACGGGGTAGCTGAGGGGGTGGCTGAGGGGGTAGCTGAGGGGGTAGCTGAGGGAGTAGCTGAGGGGGTAGCTGAGGGGGTGGCTGAGGGGGTGGCTGAGGGGGTGGCTGAGGGGTAGCTGAGGGGGTGGCTGAGGGGGTGTCTGAGGGGGTAGCTGAGGGGGTAGCTGAGGGGGTGTCTAAGGGGGTAGCTGAGGGGGTGGCTGAGGGGGTAGCTGAGGGGGTAGCTGAGGGAGTAGCTGAGGGGGTAGCTGAGGGGGTGGCTGAGGGGGTAGCTGAGGGGGTGGCTGAGGGGGTAGCTGAGGGGGTGGCTGAGGGGGTGGCTGAGGGGTAGCTGAGGGGGTGGCTGAGGGGGTCTAGGGGGGTAGCTGAGGGGGTAGCTGAGGGGGTAGCTGAGGGGGGGGGTAGTGGAGGGGGTAGCTGAGGGGGTAGCTGAGGGGGTAGCTGAGGGGGTAGCTGAGGGGGTAGCTGAGGGAGTAGCTGAGGGGGTAGCTGAGAGGGTGGCTGAGGGGTAGCTGAGGGGGTGGCTGAGGGGTGGCTGGGGTGGTGGCTGAGGGGGTAGCTGAGGGGTCGCTGAGGGGGTAGCTGAGGGGTGGCTGAGGGGGTGGCTGAGGGGTGGCTGAGGGGGTGGCTGAGGGGGTAGCTGGGGGGGTAGCTGAGGGGTAGCTGAGGGGGTACTCACTTTGAGGCATCAGTGCTGAGTGGAATGGCTCAAGAGAAGGTGAAACCTCCTCAGCTACCTGCACTCAGCACAGCCATCAGCATGGTGGGTGGGTGGGTGGGTGAGTGGGTGAGTGGGTGGGTGGGTGGGTGAGTGGGTGAGTGGGTGGGTGAGTGGGTGGGTGGGTGGGTGAGTGAGTGGGTGAGTGGGTGGGTGGGTGAGTGGGTGAGTGAGTGAGTGGGTGAGTGGGTGGGTGAGTGGGTGAGTGGGTGAGTGGGTGGGTGGGTGGGTGAGTGAGTGGGTGGGTGAGTGAGTGAGTGGGTGAGTGGGTGAGTGGGTGGGTGAGTGGGTGGGTGGGTGAGTGGGTGAGTGAGTGGGTGGGTGGGTGAGTGAGTGAGTGGGTGGGTGAGTGGGTGGGTGAGTGAGTGGGTGAGTGGGTGGGTGAGTGGGTGGGTGAGTGGGTGAGTGGGTGAGTGAGTGAGTGAGTGGGTGAGTGAGTGGGTGAGTGAGTGGGTGAGTGGGTGAGTGAGTGGGTGAGTGGGTGAGTGAGTGAGTGAATGGGTGGGTGAGTGAGTGAGTGAGTCGGTGGGTGGGTGGGTGGGTGAGTGAGTGGGTGGGTGAGTGGGTGGGTGGGTGAGTGGGTGGGTGGGTGAGTGGGTGGGTGGGTGAGTGGGTGGGTGGGTGAGTGAGTGTGTGGGTGGGTGAGTGAGTGGGTGAGTGAGTCGGTGGGTGGGTGGGTGGGTGAGTGAGAGGGTGGGTGAGTGGGTGGGTGGGTGGGTGAGTGGGTGGGTGGGTGAGTGGGTGGGTGGGTGAGTGAGTGGGTGGGTGGGTGGGTGGGTGAGTGGGTGGGTGGATGGGTGAGTGGGTGAGTGAGTGGGTGGGTGGGTGGGTGAGTGGGTGAGTGAGTGGGTGAGTGAGTGAGTGAGTCGGTGGGTGGGTGGGTGGGTGAGTGAGTGGGTGGGTGAGTGGGTGGGTGGGTGAGTGGGTGGGTGGGTGGGTGAGTGAGTGGGTGGGTGGGTGGGTGAGTGAGTGGGTGAGTGAGTGGGTGAGTGGGTGGGTGAGTGAGTGAGTGAGTCGGTGGGTGGGTGGGTGAGTGGGTGGGTGAGTGGGTGAGTGGGTGAGTGAGTGAGTGGGTGAGTGATTGGGTGAGTGAGTGGGTGGGTGAGTGGGTGAGTGAGTGAGTGGGTGAGTGAGTGGGTGAGTGAGTGGGTGAGTGGGTGGGTGAGTGAGTGGGTGGGTGAGTGGGTGAGTGAGTGGGTGGGTGGGTGGGTGAGTGAGTGAGTGGGTGGGTGAGTGGGTGGGTGAGTGAGTGGGTGAGTGGGTGGGTGAGTGGGTGGGTGAGTGGGTGAGTGGGTGAGTGAGTGAGTGAGTGGGTGAGTGAGTGAGTGGGTGGGTGGGTGGGTGAGTGGGTGAGTGAGTGGGTGAGTGAGTGGGTGAGTGAGTGAGTGAGTCGGTGGGTGGGTGGGTGGGTGAGTGAGTGGGTGGGTGAGTGGGTGGGGTGAGTGGGTGAGTGGGTGAGTGGGTGGGTGGGTGGGTGAGTGAGTGGGTGGGTGAGTGAGTGAGTGGGTGAGTGGGTGAGTGGGTGGGTGAGTGGGTGGGTGGGTGAGTGGGTGAGTGAGTGGGTGGGTGGGTGAGTGAGTGAGTGGGGGTGGGTGAGTGGGTGGGTGAGTGAGTGGGTGAGTGGGTGGGTGAGTGGGTGGGTGAGTGGGTGAGTGGGTGAGTGAGTGAGTGAGTGGGTGAGTGAGTGGGTGAGTGAGTGGGTGAGTGGTGTGAGTGAGTGGGTGAGTGGGTGAGTGAGTGAGTGAATGGGTGGGTGAGTGAGTGAGTGAGTCGGTGGGTGGGTGGGTGGGTGAGTGAGTGGGTGGGTGAGTGGGTGGGTGGGTGAGTGGGTGGGTGGGTGAGTGGGTGGGTGGGTGAGTGGGTGGGTGGGTGAGTGAGTGTGTGGGTGGGTGAGTGAGTGGGTGAGTGAGTCGGTGGGTGGGTGGGTGGGTGAGTGAGAGGGTGGGTGAGTGGGTGGGTGGGTGGGTGAGTGGGTGGGTGGGTGAGTGGGTGGGTGGGTGAGTGAGTGGGTGGGTGGGTGGGTGGGTGAGTGGGTGGGTGGATGGGTGAGTGGGTGAGTGAGTGGGTGGGTGGGTGGGTGAGTGGGTGAGTGAGTGGGTGAGTGAGTGAGTGAGTCGGTGGGTGGGTGGGTGGGTGAGTGAGTGGGTGGGTGAGTGGGTGGGTGGGTGAGTGGGTGGGTGGGTGGGTGAGTGAGTGGGTGGGTGGGTGGGTGAGTGAGTGGGTGAGTGAGTGGGTGAGTGGGTGGGTGAGTGAGTGAGTGAGTCGGTGGGTGGGTGGGTGAGTGGGTGGGTGAGTGGGTGAGTGGGTGAGTGAGTGAGTGGGTGAGTGATTGGGTGAGTGAGTGGGTGGGTGAGTGGGTGAGTGAGTGAGTGGGTGAGTGAGTGGGTGAGTGAGTGGGTGAGTGGGTGGGTGAGTGAGTGGGTGGGTGAGTGGGTGAGTGAGTGGGTGGGTGGGTGGGTGAGTGAGTGAGTGGGTGGGTGAGTGGGTGGGTGAGTGAGTGGGTGAGTGGGTGGGTGAGTGGGTGGGTGAGTGGGTGAGTGGGTGAGTGAGTGAGTGAGTGGGTGAGTGAGTGAGTGGGTGGGTGGGTGGGTGAGTGGGTGAGTGAGTGGGTGAGTGAGTGGGTGAGTGAGTGGTGAGTCGGTGGGTGGGTGGGTGGGTGAGTGAGTGGGTGGGTGAGTGGGTGGGTGGGTGGGTGAGTGGGTGGGTGGGTGGGTGAGTGAGTGGGTGAGTGGGTGGGTGGGTGAGTGGGTGAGTGAGTGAGTGGGTGAGTGGGTGGGTGAGTGGGTGATGTGGGTGAGTGGGTGGGTGGGTGGGTGAGTGAGTGGGTGGGTGAGTGAGTGAGTGGGTGAGTGGGTGAGTGGGTGGGTGAGTGGGTGGGTGGGTGAGTGGGTGAGTGAGTGGGTGGGTGGGTGAGTGAGTGAGTGGGTGGGTGAGTGGGTGGGTGAGTGAGTGGGTGAGTGGGTGGGTGAGTGGGTGGGTGAGTGGGTGAGTGGGTGAGTGAGTGAGTGAGTGGGTGAGTGAGTGGGTGAGTGAGTGGGTGAGTGGGTGAGTGAGTGGGTGAGTGGGTGAGTGAGTGAGTGAATGGGTGGGTGAGTGAGTGAGTGAGTCGGTGGGTGGGTGGGTGGGTGAGTGAGTGGGTGGGTGAGTGGGTGGGTGGGTGAGTGGGTGGGTGGGTGAGTGGGTGGGTGGGTGAGTGGGTGGGTGGGTGAGTGAGTGTGTGGGTGGGTGAGTGAGTGGGTGAGTGAGTCGGTGGGTGGGTGGGTGGGTTGAGTGAGAGGGTGGGTGAGTGGGTGGGTGGGTGGGTGAGTGGGTGGGTGGGTGAGTGGGTGGGTGGGTGGTGAGTGAGTGGGTGGGTGGGTGGGTGGGTGGGTGGTGGGTGGATGGGTGAGTGGGTGAGTGAGTGGGTGGGTGGGTGGGTGAGTGGGTGAGTGAGTGGGTGAGTGAGTGAGTGAGTCGGTGGGTGGGTGGGTGGGTGAGTGAGTGGGTGGGTGAGTGGGTGGGTGGGTGAGTGGGTGGGTGGGTGGGTGAGTGAGTGGGTGGGTGGGTGGGTGAGTGAGTGGGTGAGTGAGTGGGTGAGTGGGTGGGTGAGTGAGTGAGTGAGTCGGTGGGTGGGTGGGTGAGTGGGTGGGTGAGTGGGTGAGTGGGTGAGTGAGTGAGTGGGTGAGTGATTGGGTGAGTGAGTGGGTGGGTGAGTGGGTGAGTGAGTGAGTGGGTGAGTGAGTGGGTGAGTGAGTGGGTGAGTGGGTGGGTGAGTGAGTGGGTGGGTGAGTGGGTGAGTGAGTGGGTGGGTGGGTGGGTGAGTGAGTGAGTGGGTGGGTGAGTGGGTGGGTGAGTGAGTGGGTGAGTGGGTGGGTGAGGTGGGTGGGTGAGTGGGTGAGTGGGTGAGTGAGTGAGTGAGTGGGTGAGTGAGTGAGTGGGTGGGTGGGTGGGTGAGTGGGTGAGTGAGTGGGTGAGTGAGTGGGTGAGTGAGTGAGTGAGTCGGTGGGTGGGTGGGTGGGTGAGTGAGTGGGTGGGTGAGTGGGTGGGTGGGTGGGTGAGTGGGTGAGTGAGTGAGTGGGTGAGTGAGTGAGTGAGTGGGTGGGTGAGTGAGTGAGTGGGTGGGTGGGTGAGTGAGTGAGTGGGTGAGTGAGTGGGTGAGTGAGTGGGTGAGTGGGTGGGTGAGTGAGTGAGTGGGTGGGTGAGTGGGTGGGTGAGTGAGTGGGTGGGTGGGTGGGTGAGTGGGTGGGTGAGTGGGTGGGTGGGTGGGTGAGTGAGTGGGTGAGTGAGTGGGTGGGTGGGTGGGTGAGTGGGTGGGTGAGTGAGTGGGTGGGTGGGTGAGTGAGTGAGTGAGTGGGTGAGTGAGTGGGTGAGTGGGTGGGTGGGTGAGTGAGTGAGTGGGTGAGTGAGTGGGTGGGTGAGTGGGTGAGTGAGTGGGTGTGTGAGTGGGTGGGTGAGTGAGTGAGTGGGTGGGTGGGTGAGTGGGTGGGTGGGTGAGTGGGTGGGTGGGTGAGTGGTGGGTGAGTGAGTGAGTGAGTGGGTGGGTGAGTGGGTGGGTGAGTGAGTGGGTGAGTGGGTGGGTGGGTGAGTGGGTGGTGTGGGTGAGTGAGTGGGTGGGTGGGTGGGTGAGTGAGTGGGTGAGTGAGTCGGTGGGTGGGTGGGTGGGTGAGTGAGAGGGTGGGTGAGTGGGTGGGTGGGTGGGTGAGTGGGTGGGTGGGTGAGTGGGTGGGTGGGTGAGTGAGTAGGTGGGTGGGTGGGTGGGTGGGTGAGTGGGTGGGTGGATGGGTGAGTGGGTGAGTGAGTGGGTGGGTGGGTGGGTGAGTGGGTGAGTGAGTGGGTGAGTGAGTGAGTGAGTCGGTGGGTGGGTGGGTGGGTGAGTGAGTGGGTGGGTGAGTGGGTGGGTGGGTGAGTGGGTGGGTGGGTGGGTGAGTGAGTGGGTGGGTGGGTGGGTGGGTGGGTGAGTGAGTGGGTGAGTGAGTGGGTGAGTGGGTGGGTGAGTGAGTGAGTGAGTCGGTGGGTGGGTGGGTGAGTGGGTGGGTGAGTGGGTGAGTGGGTGAGTGAGTGAGTGGGTGAGTGATTGGGTGAGTGAGTGGGTGGGTGAGTGGGTGAGTGAGTGAGTGGGTGAGTGAGTGGGTGAGTGAGTGGGTGAGTGGGTGGGTGAGTGGGTGGGTGAGTGAGTGGGTGGGTGAGTGGGTGAGTGAGTGGGTGGGTGGGTGGGTGAGTGAGTGAGTGGGTGGGTGAGTGGGTGGGTGAGTGAGTGGGTGAGTGGGTGGGTGAGTGGGTGGGTGAGTGGGTGAGTGGGTGGAGTGAGTGAGTGAGTGGGTGAGTGAGTGAGTGGGTGGGTGGGTGGGTGAGTGGGTGAGTGAGTGGGTGAGTGAGTGGGTGAGTGAGTGAGTGAGTCGGTGGGTGGGTGGGTGGGTGAGTGAGTGGGTGGGTGAGTGGGTGGGTGGTGAGTGGGTGGGTGGGTGAGTGGGTGAGTGAGTGAGTGGGTGAGTGAGTGGGTGAGTGAGTGAGTGAGTGGGTGGGTGAGTGAGTGAGTGAGTCGGTGGGTGGGTGGGTGAGTGGGTGGGTGAGTGGGTGAGTGGGTGAGTGAGTGAGTGAGTGAGTGAGTGCAGTGAGTGGTGAGTGAGTGGGTGGGTGAGTGGGTGAGTGAGTGAGTGGGTGAGTGAGTGGGTGAGTGCGTGGGTGAGTGGGTGGGTGAGTGGGTGGGTGAGTGAGTGGGTGGGTGGTGGGTGAGTGGGTGAGTGGGTGAGTGAGTGAGTGGGTGAGTGAGTGGGTGAGTGAGTGGGTGGGTGAGTGGGTGAGTGAGTGAGTGAGTGAGTGGGTGAGTGAGTGGGTGAGTGAGTGGGTGAGTGGGTGGGTGAGTGGTGGGTGAGTGAGTGGGTGGGTGGGTGAGTGGGTGAGTGAGTGGGTGGGTGGGTGGGTGAGTGAGTGGGTGGGTGGGTGGGTGAGTGAGTGAGTGGGTGGGTGAGTGAGTGGGTGAGTGGGTGGGTGAGTGGGTGGGTGAGTGGGTGAGTGGGTGAGTGAGTGAGTGAGTGTGTGAGTGAGTGGGTGAGTGAGTGAGTGAGTGGGTGAGTGAGTGAGTGAGTGGGTGGGTGAGTGGGTGAGTGAGTGAGTGGGTGAGTGAGTGGGTGAGTGAGTGAGTGGGTGAGTGAGTGAGTGAGTGGGTGAGTGAGTGGGTGAGTGGGTGAGTGAGTGGGGTGAGTGAGTGAGTGGGTGAGTGGGTGAGTGAGTGAGTGGGTGAGTGGGAGTGAGTGGGTGAGTGGGTGAGTGAGTGAGTGAGTGGGTGAGTGAGTGAATGAGTGAGTGGGTGGGTGAGTGCGTGAGTGAGTGAGTGAGTGGGTGAGTGAGTGGGTGAGTGAGTGAGTGGGTGAGTGAGTGAGTGAGTGGGTGAGTGAGTGGGTGAGTGAGTGAGTGGGTGAGTGGGTGAGTGAGTGAGTGGGTGAGTGGGTGAGTGGGTGAGTGAGTGGGTGAGTGGGTGAGTGAGTGAGTGAATGGGTGGGTGAGTGAGTGAGTGAGTGGGTGAGTGAGTGGGTGAGTGGGTGAGTGGGTGGGTGAGTGGGTGAGTGTGTGGGTGAGTGGGTGAGTGGGTGAATGAGTGAGTGGGTGAGTGAGTGGGTGGGTGATTGAGTGGGTGATTGAGTGGGTGAGTGAGTGGGAGAGTGGGTGAGTGAGTGAGTGGGTGGGTGAGTGAGTGAGTGAGTGGGTGGGTGAGTGGAGAGTGGGTGAGTGAGTGAGTGGGTGGGTGAGTGAGTGAGTGGGTGAGTGAGTGAGTGAGTGGGTGAGTGAGTGAGTGAGTGGGTGAGTGGGTGAGTGAGTGGGTGGGTGAGTGGGTGGGTGGGTGGGTGAGTGAGTGAGTGGGTGGGTGAGTGGGTGGGTGGGTGGGTGAGTGGGTGGGTGGGTGGGGTGAGTGAGTGAGTGGGTGAGTGAGTGGGTGAGTGGGTGGGTGAGTGGGTGAGTGAGTGAGAGATTGGGTGAGTGAGTGGGTGAGTGAGTGAGTGAGTTGGTGAATGAGTGGGTGAGTGAGTGAGTGGGTGGGTGAGTGAGTGAGTGGGTGAGTGAGTGAGTGGGTGAGTGAGTGGGTGAGTGAGTGAGTGGGTGGGTGAGTGAGTGAGTGAGTGGGTGAGTGACTGAGTAACTGACTGAGCGACTGACTGACTGAGTGACTGACTGACTGTCTCACTGACTGACTGACTGAGTGACTGACTGACTGAGTGACTGACTGACTGAGTGACTGAGTGACTGACTCACTGACTGACTGAGTGACTGAGTGACTGAGTGACTGACTGACTGAGTGACTGACTGAGTGAGTGACTGACTGAGTGACTGACTGAGTGACTGACTGAGTGACTGACTGACTGAGTGGCTGACTGACTGACTGACTGTCTGAGTGACTGACTGACTCACTGACTGACTCACTGACTGACTGAGTCACTGACTCACTAACTGACTGACTGAGTGACTGACTGACTGACTGACTAACTGACTGACTCACTGACTGACTCACTGACTGACTGTCTCACTGACTGACTGAGTGACTGACTGAGTGACTGACTGACTGAGTGATTAACTGACTGACTCACTGACTGACTGAGTGACTGACTGACCGACTGACTGACTGACTCACTGACTGACTCACTGACTGACTGAGTGACTGAGTGACTGACTGACTGACTGAGTGAGCGACTGACTGACTGAGCGACTGACTCACTGACTAACTCACTGACTGACTGACTGAGTGACTGACTGACTGAGTGACTGACTGACTCACTGACTGACTCACTGACTGACTGTCTGACTGACTGACTGAGTGACTGACTGACTGAGTGACTGACTGACTGAGTGACTGACTGACTCACTGACTCACTGACTGACTCACTGACTGACTCACTGAGTGACTGACTGAGTGACTGACTCACTCACTGACTAACTGACTGAGTGACTGACTGACTGACTGACTGAGTGAGTGACTCACTGAGTGACTGACTGACTGACTGAGTGACTGACTGACTCACTGACTGACTCACTGACTGACTCACTGACTGACTCACTGACTCACTGACTGACTCACTGACTGAGTGACTCACTGACTGACTGACTGACTCACTGACTGACTCACTGACTGACTGACTCACTGACTGACTCAGTGACTGACTCACTGACTGACTCACTGACTGACTGACTCACTGACTCACTGACTGATTGACTGACTGAGTGACTGACTCACTGACTGACTGACTCACTGAGTGACTCACTGACTGACTCACTGACTGACTGAGTGACTGACTGAGTGACTGACTGAGTGACTGACTGACTGAGTGACTGACTCAGTCACTGACTGACTTACTGACTCACTGACTGACTGACTGACTCACTGACTGACTGACTGACTGAGTGACTGACTCACTGACTCACTGACTGACTCACTGACTGACTGAGTGACTGACTCACTGACTGACTCACTGACTGACTCACTGACTCACTCACTGACTGACTCACTGACTGACTGACTCACTGACTGACTGAGTGACTGACTCACTGACTCACTGACTGACTGACTCACTCACTCACTGACTGACTCACTGACTGACTCACTGACTGACTCACTGACTGACTCACTGACTGACTGACTCACTGACTGACTCACTGACTGACTGACTCACTGACTGACTCACTGACTCACTGACTGAGTGACTGACTGAGTGTCTGAGTGACTGACTGACTGACTCACTGACTGACTGACTGAGTGACTGACTCACTGACTGACTGACTCACTGAGTGACTCACTGACTGACTCACTGACTAACTTACTGACTGAGTGACTGACTGAGTGACTGACTGAGTGACTGACTGACTGACTGAGTGACTGACTAAGTCACTGACTGACTTACTGACTCACTGACTGACTGACTGACTTACTGACTCACTGACTGACTGAGTGACTGACTCACTGACTCACTGACTGACTCACTGAATGACTCACTCACTCACTGACTCACTGACTGACTGACTAACTCACTGACTGACTCACTGACTGACTGAGTGACTGACTCACTCACTGACTGACTGACACACTCACTGACTGACTGACTGACTCACTCACTGACTGACTCACTCACTCACTCACTGACTGACTCACTGACTGACTCACTCACTCCCTGACTGACTCACTGACTCACTGACTCACTCACTGACTCACTCACTGACTGACTGACTGACTCACTGACTGACTGAGTGACTGACTCACTGACTGACTCACTGACTGACTCACTGACTGACTCACTGACTGACTGAGTGACTGACTCACTCACTGACTGACTCACTCACTCACTGACTGACTTACTCACTCACTGACTGACTCACTCACTCACTGACTGACTCACTGACTCACTTACTCACTGACTGACTCACTGACTCACTGACTCACTCACTGACTCACTGACTGACTGACTGACTGACTCACTGACTCACTGACAGACTGAGTGACTGACTCACTGACTGACTCACTGACTCACTGACTGACTCACTGACTGACTGAGTGACTGACTCACTGACTGACTGACTGACTCACTCACTCACTGACTGACTGACTGACTCACTGACAGACTCACTGACTGACTGAGTGACTCACTCACTCACTGACTGACTCACTGACTGACTCACTGACTGACTGAGTGACTGACTCACTCACTGACTGACTCACTCACTCACTCACTGACTGACTGACTCACTGACAGACTCACTGACTGACTCACTGACTGATTCACTGACTGACTCACTGACTGACTGATTGACTGACTCACTGACTGAGTGACTGACTCACTCACTGACTGACTGATTGACTCACTGACTGACTCACTGACTGACTGAGTAACTGACTGACTCACTGACTGACTGACTGACTCACTGACTCACTCACTCACTGACTGACTGACTCACTGACTCACTCACTGACTGAGTAACTGACTGACTCACTGACTGACTGACTCACTGACTCACTCACTCACTGACTGACTGACTCACTGACTCACTCACTGACTGAGTAACTGACTGACTCACTGACTGACTGACTGACTCACTGACTCACTCACTAACTCACTGACTGACTGACTCACTCACTGACTGACTGAGTGACTGACTCACTCACTCACTCACTGACTGACTCACTCACTCACTGACTAACTCACTGACTGACTGACTGAGTGACTGACTGACTCACTGACTGACTGACTCACTGACTCACTGACTGACTGACTCACTGACTGACTGACTCATTGACTCACTGACTGACTGACTGAGTGACTGACTGACTCACTGACTGACTCTCCCCTCACCACAAACAGGCGGTTGACGTCGGTCGGCACGGCGATGCCCCGGTACCCCTCGTCGCCGGGGGGCGGGGCCCCGGTCGCCGCGGCAACCGGGGCCCCGGTCGCCGTGGCAACCGGGGCCCCGGTCGCCGTGGCGACGGAGCGGGCCGAGGACGATCGCCCGGGGAGACGGGCGGCCGGGCGATGAGGGGAGCAACAAAACTCGCTGAGACTCCCGTAGCTGAGGGCCTTGCACACACTGGGAGACAGTGACACACACAGTGAGACACAGAGACACACACAGAGACACAGTGAGACACACAGAGACACACACACTGAGACTCTCGTAGCTGAGGGCCTTGCACACACTGGGACACACACATAGACACAGAGAGAGACACACAGTGAGACACATAGACACAGAGAGACACACAGAGACACACAGTGAGACACACACAGTGAGACACACAGAGACACACACAGTGAGACACACAGAGACACACGCTGAGACTCCCGTAGCTGAGGGCCTTGCACACACTGGGGGAGACACAGAGACATAGACACACACAGAGACACAGTGAGACACACAGAGAGACACACAGAGACACAGAGACACACAGAGACACTCGCTGAGACTCCCGTAGCTGAGGGCCTTGCACACACTGGGACACACACATAGACACACAGAGACACATAGACACATAGACACACACAGTGAGACACACAGAGACACTCGCTGAGACTCCCGTAGCTGAGGGCCTTGCACACACTGGGGGAGACACATAGACACACAGAGACACAGAGACACACACAGAGACACACACAGAGACACACAGAGACACACAGTGAGACAGAGAGACACACAGAGACACTGAGACTCCCGTAGCTGAGGGCCTTGCACACACTGGGACACAGAGACACAGTGACACAGAGACACAGACAGTGAGACACAGAGAGACACAGTGAGACACACACAGAGACACACAGAGACACGCTGAGACTCCCGTAGCTGAGGGCCTTGCACACACTGGGGGAGACACACAGTGAGACACACAGTGAGACACACACAGAGACACAGAGACACACACAGAGACACACAGTGAGACACAGACAGAGACACAGAGACACACACAGAGACACTCGCTGAGACTCCCGTAGCTGAGGGCCTTGCACACACTGGGACACACACATAGACACAGAGAGACATAGACACAGTGACACACAGAGACACACGCTGAGACTCCCGTAGCTGAGGGCCTTGCACACACTGGGACACACACATAGACACAGAGAGACAGTGAGACACAGAGACACAGAGACACACACAGAGACACACACAGTGACACGCTGAGACTCCCGTAGCTGAGGGCCTTGCACACACTGGGGGAGACAGAGACACAGTGAGACACAGTGACACACAGAGACACAGTGAGACACACACTGAGACTCCCGTAGCTGAGGGCCTTGCACACACTGGGAGGGAGACACACAGAGACACAGAGAGACACAGAGACACACAGAGACACAGAGACACAGAGACACACGCTGAGACACACACTGAGACTCCCGTAGCTGAGGGCCTTGCACACACTGGGAGGGAGACACACAGAGAGACACAGAGACACACACAGAGACACACACAGTGAGACACAGAGACACAGAGACACACACAGAGACACACACTGAGACTCCCGTAGCTGAGGGCCTTGCACACACTGGGGGAGAGACACACACAGAGACACAGAGACACAGAGACACACACAGAGACACACAGAGAGACACAGAGACACACACAGAGACACACACAGAGACACACACAGAGACACAGTGAGACACACACAGTGACACACTGAGACTCCCGTAGCTGAGGGCCTTGCACACACTGGGGGAGACACAGAGAGAGACACAGAGACACAGAGACACACACAGAGACACACAGAGAGACACAGAGACAGTGAGACAGAGAGACACTCGCTGAGACTCCCGTAGCTGAGGGCCTTGCACACACTGGGGGAGACACACAGTGAGACACACAGAGACACAGAGACACACACAGTGAGACACACAGAGACACAGAGACACAGAGACACACACAGAGACACACAGAGAGACACAGAGACACAGAGACACAGTGAGACACACAGAGACACACACACTGAGACTCCCGTAGCTGAGGGCCTTGCACACACTGGGGGAGACACACAGACACAGAGTGAGACACACACAGTGAGACACACACAGTGAGACACACACAGTGAGACACTCGCTGAGACTCCCGTAGCTGAGGGGCCTTGCACACACTGGGGGACAGTGAGAGACACACAGAGACACAGAGACACACACAGTGAGACAGACACACACAGAGACACACACACTGAGACAGACACAGTGAGACACACACAGAGACACATACACACACAGAGACACACACAGTGAGACAGACACAGTGAGACACACAGTGAGACAGAGAGACACACACAGAGACACTCGCTGAGACTCCCGTAGCTGAGGGCCTTGCACACACTGGGGGAGAGACACACACAGAGACACATAGACACAGAGACACAGAGACACAGACAGTGAGACAGAGAGACACACACAGTGACAGAGACAGTGAGACACACACAGTGACACACACACTGAGACTCCCGTAGCTGAGGGCCTTGCACACACTGGGGGAGAGACACACAGAGAGACAGTGAGACAGACACAGAGACACACAGAGACACACAGAGACACACACAGTGAGACACACAGTGAGACACAGACAGTGACACAGAGAGACACACACAGTGAGACAGACACACACAGAGACACAGAGACACAGAGACACTCGCTGAGACTCCCGTAGCTGAGGGCCTTGCACACACTGGGGGAGAGACAGTGAGAGACACATAGAGAGACACAGAGACACAGAGAGACACACTGGGGGAGACACACAGAGAGACACACACAGAGACACACAGAGACACTCACAGTGAGACACAGAGACACACACAGTGAGACAGAGAGAGAGACAGAGACACAGAGACACAGAGACACAGACACTCGCTGAGACTCCCGTAGCTGAGGGCCTTGCACACACTGGGAGGGAGACACACAGACACAGACACATAGACACACACAGAGACACACAGAGACACAGTGACACAGTGAGACACACACAGAGAGACACACTGAGACTCCCGTAGCTGAGGGCCTTGCACACACTGGGAGACAGTGACACATATAGACACACAGAGACACACACAGTGAGACACAGTGACACACACAGAGACACATACAGAGACACATACAGTGAGACACACAGAGACACATACAGAGACACACACAGTGACACACACACAGAGACACACACAGTGACACACACACAGAGACACACACAGTGACACACACACAGAGACACACACAGAGACACACACACAGAGACACACACAGAGACACAGTGAGACTCCCGTAGCTGAGGGCCTTGCACACACTGGGAGGGAGACATGGTGAGAGACACACACTGAGACACACACACAGAGACACAGAGACACACACAGAGACACAGAGAGTGAGACACACACAGAGAGACTCGCTGAGACTCCCGTAGCTGAGGGCCTTGCACACACTGGGAGACAGAGACACACACACAGAGACACACAGAGACACACAGAGACACACATAGACACACACTGAGACACACAGAGACACAGAGACACACAGAGACACGTAGCTGAGGGCCTTGCACACACTGGGGGAGACACACACAGAGACACACACAGTGAGACAGACACAGAGACACACACAGAGACACACACATATAGAGACACACACAGAGACACAGAGACAGAGAGACACACACAGAGACACAGAGACAAACTCGCTGAGACTCCCGTAGCTGAGGGTCTTGCACACACTGGGGGACAGTGAGAGACACACACACAGAGACACACACAGAGACACACACACAGAGACACACAGTGAGACACACACAGAGACACACACAGTGAGACAGACACAGAGACACACACAGAGACACACACAGTGAGACACACACACAGTGAGACACACAGAGACACACACACAGTGAGACACACAGAGACACACACAGAGACACAGAGACACACACAGAGACACACACAGTGAGACACACAGTGAGACACAGACACAGAGACACACACAGTGAGACACACACAGAGACGCTGAGACTCCCGTAGCTGAGGGCCTTGCACACACTGGGAGAGACACAGAGACACAGAGACACACACAGTGACACAGACAGTGAGACACAGAGACACACACAGAGACACACACAGTGACACAGACAGTGAGACACAGAGACACAGAGACACAGAGAGACACAGAGACACAGAGACACACACAGAGACACACACAGAGACACATACAGTGAGACACAGAGACACAGAGACACAGAGAGACACAGAGACACAGAGACACACACAGAGACACACACAGAGACACACACAGAGACACAGAGACACACACAGTGACACAGACAGTGAGACACAGAGACACACACAGAGACACACACAGTGACACAGACAGTGAGACACAGAGACACAGAGACACAGAGAGACACAGAGACACAGAGACACACACAGAGACACACACAGAGACACATACAGTGAGACACAGAGACACAGAGACACAGAGACACAGAGAGACACAGAGACACAGAGACACACACAGAGACACACACAGAGACACAGAGACACAGTGAGACACACACAGAGACACACAGAGACACAGAGACACAGAGACACTCGCTGAGACTCCCGTAGCTGAGGGCCTTGCACACACTGGGGGAGACACAGAGACACAGTGAGACAGAGACACACACAGAGACACACAGAGACACAGAGACAGAGAGACACAGAGACACACACAGTGAGACACACACAGTGAGACACAGAGACACAGAGAGACACACAGAGACACACACAGTGAGACACACACAGTGAGACACAGAGACACAGAGAGACACACAGAGACACACACTGGGAGACACACACAGAGAGACACAGTGAGACACACAGAGAGACACACAGAGACACAGAGACACACAGAGACACAGTGAGACACACAGAGACACAGAGACACACACTGAGACTCCCGTAGCTGAGGGCCTTGCACACACTGGGAGAGAGACACAGACACAGAGACACAGAGACACACACAGAGACACACACACAGTGAGACACAGAGACACACATAGACGCTGAGACTCCCGTAGCTGAGGGCCTTGCACACACTGGGAGACATGGTGAGAGACACAGAGACACAGAGACACACACAGTGAGACACACACAGTGAGACACAGAGACACAGAGACTCAGAGACTCAGAGACTCGCTGAGACTCCCGTAGCTGAGGGCCTTGCACACACTGGGAGAGAGACACAGAGACACACAGAGAGACACACACAGAGACACACACAGAGACACACACAGAGACACAGTGAGACACACACACAGACACACACAGTGAGACACACACAGAGACACAGAGACACACACAGACACACACAGAGACACAGAGACACACACAGTGAGACACACACAGAGACACAGAGACACACACAGAGACACAGAGACACACAAGACACACAGTGAGACACACACACAGACACACACAGTGAGACACACACAGAGACACAGAGACACAGAGACACACACAGTGAGACACACACAGAGACACAGAGACACACACAGTGAGACACACACAGAGACACAGAGACACACACAGTGAGACACACACAGAGACACAGAGACACACACAGTGAGACACACACACAGACACACACAGTGAGACACACACAGAGACACAGAGACACAGAGACACACACAGTGAGACACACACAGAGACACAGAGACACACACAGTGAGACACACACAGAGACACAGAGACACACACAGTGAGACACACACAGAGACACAGAGACACACACAGAGACACACACAGAGACACACATAGAGACACACACAGAGACACACACAGAGACACACACAGAGACACACACAGAGACACACAGAGACACACACAGAGACACACACACAGACACACACAGAGACACTCACAGAGACACACACAGAGACACACACAGAGACACACACAGAGACACACACAGAGACACACACAGAGACACAGAGACACCACACCACACACACACACCACACACACACACACACACTACACACACACACACACACTACACACACCACACACACACCACACACACACCACACACACACCACACACTACACACACCACACACACACTACACACACACACACCACACACACCACACACACACACTACACACACACACACCACACACACACCCCACACACACCACACACCACACACACACCACACACCACACACACACCACACACACCACACACACACACCACACACACACACCACACACACCACACACAACACACACACACACACACACCACACACACCACACACACCACACACACACCACACACCACACACACACACCACACACACACCACACACACACACACACACACCACACACACACACACCACACACACCACACACACTACACACACCCACACACTACACACACACTACACACACCACACACACACTACACACACACCACACACACCACACACACACCACACACACCACACACACACACACACACACACACACACTACACACACACCACACACACCACACACACACACACACCACACACACACACACCACACACACCACACACACACACACCACACACACCACACACACTACACACACACACACACACCATACACACACACCACACACACACACACCACACACACACACCACACACACCACACACACACACACCACACACCACACACACTACACACACCACACACACACACCACACACACCACACACACTACACACACCACACACACACA
Source organism: Petromyzon marinus (assembly GCF_048934315.1). NCBI lineage: Eukaryota > Metazoa > Chordata > Hyperoartia > Petromyzontiformes > Petromyzontidae > Petromyzon > Petromyzon marinus. The sequence continues at coordinate 875,146 of NC_133750.1, forward strand.
CTAGACACACACACACCACACACACACACACCACACACACACCACACACACCACACACACCATACACACACACCACACACACACACACCACACACACACACCACACACACCACACACACACACACACACCACACACCACACACACTACACACACCACACACACACACCACACACACCACACACACTACACACACCACACACACCACACACACACACACTAGACACACACACACCACACACACACACACCACACACACACCACACACACCACACACACACACCACACACACCACACACACTACACACACCACACACACACCATACACACACACCACACACACACACCCCACACACACACACCACACACACCACACACACACACACATCACACACCACACACACTACACACACCACACACACACCACACACACCACACACACACACCACACACACACCACACACACACACCACACACACTACACACACCACACACACCACACACACACACTACACACACCACACACACACCACACACACACACACTAGACACACACACACCACACACACACACACCACACACACACCACACACACCACACACACACCACACACACACCACACACACCACACACCACACACACCACACACACACCACACACACACCACACACACACTACACACACCACACACACACCACACACACTACACACACCACACACACACACCACACACACCACACACACTACACACACCACACACACCACACACACACACTAGACACACACACACCACACACACACACACCACACACACACCACACACACCACACACACACCACACACACCACACACACACACACACACACACCACACACACCACACACACACCACATACACACACCACACACACACACACACCACACACACACACACCACACACACCACACACACACACACACCACACACACCACACACACTACACACACCACACACACACCATACACACACACCACACACACACCACACACACACACCACACACACCACACACACACCACACACACACACCACACACACCACACACACACCACACACACACCACACACACTACACACACACACCACACACACTACACACACCACACACACACCACACACCACACACACACCACACACACCACACACACACACACACCACACACACACCACACACCACACACACACACCACACACACCACACACACACACCACACACACACCACACACACACACACACCACACACACTACACACACACACCACACACACACACCACACACACCACACACACCCCACACACACACCACACACACACACACACCACCACCACCCTCACCCTTGGCCTCGACCCCTCCACTCGAGCCACGGGCACGGCGGGCGACTTCACCGCCTCAGAGCTCGGAGTCGTCGCTGCAGGAGGAGCGTCGTCCGAAACGTCGTCCTCAACCTCCTCCGCCACCGCAGGGGGCGTCGACGGAGCGGCGACAACACCGGAGGGGGCGTCGACAACACCGGAGTGGGCGTCGACAACACCAGAGTGGGCGTCGACAACACCAGAGTGGGCGTCGACAACGGCGGAGGGGGCGTCGGCAACAACGGCGGAGTGGGCGTCGGCAACGGCGGAGGGGGCGTCGACGGCGACGGCGGAGTGGGCGTCGACAACGGTGGAGGGGGCGTTGACGACGGCGGAGGGGGGCGTCGACGATGGCGGAGTGGGCGTCGGCAACAACGGCGGAGGGGGCGTCGACGACGGCGGAGGGGGCGTCGACAACAACGGCGGAGTGGGCGGTGATGGCGGCTATGGACGAGGATGATGAGGAGGATGATGAGGAGGATGATGAGGATGAGGAGGATGATGAGGAGGAGACGCCGGAGGAGGGTGACGTCACCACCACCACCGCGGCGGCCGACGAGACGCCGGCCGTGGAGGTGTCCGCGGAGACCCCCGTGGCGGTGGCGGTGGCGGCTACGGACGAGGAGGAGGTGGACGAGGTGGACGAGGTGGACGAGGTGGACGAGGTGGAGACGCCGGAGGAGGGGGACGTCACCACCACCACCACGGCCGCGGCGGCGGCGGCCGACGAGACGCCGGTCGGTGAGGCGGCGGCGGTGGCGGCGGCTACGGACGAGGAGGAGGAGGAGGAGGTGGTGGAAGAGGAGGTGGACGAGGAGGTGGACAGCGGGGCGCCGGCTGAGGCTGAGGCGGTGGAGGCGGTGGAGGAGGCGGCGGAGGCGGCGGAGGCGGTGGAGGCGGCTGAGGCGGTGGAGGCGGCGGCTGAGGCGGCGGAGGCGGTGGAGGCGGCTGAGGCGGTGGAGGCGGCGGCTGAGGCGGCGGAGGCGGCGGAGGCGGTGGAGGCGGTGGAGGCAGTGGAGGAGGTGGTGGAGGCGGTGGAGGCGGCGGAGGCGGCTGAGGCGGCGGAGGCGGTGGAGGCGGTGGACGGCGGCAGCGTGAGGAGGAGCTGGAGCCGCCGTGGGCACCGCGACGAGTCGGCCGAGACGGCGGCCGGCAGGGAGCTGGAGGAGGAGACGCGGAGGCACGGGGGAGACGCTTCCTGGGGGGGCACGGTGGGGGGGGGGGGGGGGCACGGTGGGGGGGGGGGGGGCACAGGGGGGGGGGGGGGCACAGGGGGGGGGGGCACGGTGGGGGGGGGGGGGGCACGGGGGGGGGGGCACAGGGGGGGGGGCGTTGAGACACTGGGAGGACGTCAGAACCAGGCCCGCCGGAGCTTCCTGAGTCCAGCAGAGATCCAGGTGGTACCGTTCCGGCTCCGGACAGAGCTAGCGGCAGCCTCTCCACACACGGGAGCCAGTCAGACAGTCAGACCTCCTGAGTCCCACAGAGGCTCCCGGTGGTACCGTTCCAGCTCCGGACAGACTAGCGGCAGCAGCCTCTCCTCACATGGGAAACCAGTCAGACAGTCAGACCTCCTGAGTCCCACAGAGGCTCCCGGTGGTACCGTTCCGGCTCCGGACAGACTAGGGGGCAGCCTCTCCACACACGGGAAACCAGTCAGACAGTCAGACCTCCTCCTGTGTCCCACAGGGCTCCTGGTGGTACCGTTCCGGCTCCGGACAGAGTAGGGGCAGCCTCTCCTCACACGGGAAACCAGACAGTCAGTCAGACTTCCTGTGTCCCACAGGGCCTCAAGGCGGTACCAGTCCGGCTCCGGACAGAGTAACGGCAGCCTCTCCACACACGGGGACCAGACAGTCAGACTTCCTGTGTCCCACAGAGCCACCAGGCGGTACCGGTCTGCCTCCGGACAGACTAGGGGCAGCCTCTCCACACACGGGAAACCAGTCAGACAGTCAGACTTTCTGTGTCCCACAGAGGCTCCCGGTGGTACCGGTCTGCCTCCGGACAGACTAGGGGCAGCCTCTCCACACATGGGAAACCAGACAGTCAGTCAGACCTCCTGTGTCCCACAGAGGCTCCCGGTGGTACCGGTCCGGCTCCGGACAGACTAGCGGCAGCCTCTCCACACACGGGAAACCAGTCAGACAGTCAGACCTCCTGAGTCTCACAGAGGCTTCCCGGTGGTACCGTTCCGGCTCCGGACAGAGCTAGCGGCAGCCTCTCCACACACGGGAAATCAGTCAGACAGTCAGACTTCCTGTGTCCCACAGGGCTCCCGGTGGTACCGGTCCGGCTCCGGACAGACTAGCGGCGGCAGCCTCTCCTCACATGGAAACCAGTCAGACAGTCAGACCTCCTGTGTCCCACAGAGGCTCCCGGTGGTACCGGTCTGCCTCCGGACAGACCGGCGGAAGCCTCTCGGCTCACGGGAAATCAGTCGGTCGGTCAGTCAGACCTCCTCCTGTGTCCCACAGAGGCTCCAGGCAGTACCGGTCCGGCTCCGGACAGAGGCAGCGGCAGCCTCTCGGCTCACCTTGGCGACGCGCGGCAGGGTGAGGATGCCGTCGATGGCGCTGGCTGGGCGGGGGTTGAGCCGTGGGTGGCCGCCGCTGCCACGCGGTTGGAGATCGGCGCTGGGAGGAGGCGGAGGCTCGGTCCGAGTGCGGTTCCTAGGCCCACGTGGATCCCAGCTCCAGTCTGGAGAGAGGTCGGTGGGTGGGTGGGTGGGTGAGTGGGTGAGTGGGTGGGTGAGTGGGTGGGTGAGTGAGTGGGTGGGTGAGTGAGTGGGTGGGTGAGTGGGTGAGTGAGTGGGTGGGTGGGTGGGTGAGTGGGTGGGTGAGTGGGTGGGTGGGTGGGTGAGTGGGTGGGTGGGTGGGTGAGTGAGTGAGTGGGTGGGTGAGTGAGTGGGTGGGTGAGTGGGTGGGTGGGTGAGTGGGTGGGTGGGTGGGTGAGTGGGTGGGTGGGTGAGTGAGTGGGTGAGTGGGTGAGTGAGTGGGTGGGTGGGTGAGTGAGTGGGTGGGTGAGTGGGTGAGTGGGTGGGTGGGTGAGTGGGTGGGTGGGTGGGTAAGTGAGTGGGTGGGTGAGTGAGTGGGTGGGTGAGTGGGTGGGTGGGTGAGTGGGTGGGTGGGTGGGTGAGTGGGTGGGTGGGTGGGTGAGTGGGTGGGTGGGTGAGTGGGTGAGTGAGTGGATGGGTGGGTGAGTGGGTGGGTGGGTGAGTGAGTGGGTGGGTGGGTGAGTGGGTGGGTGAGTGAGTGGGTGGGTGGGTGGGTGAGTGGGTGGGTGAGTGAGTGAGTGGGTGAGTGGGTGAGTGAGTGAGTGAGTGGGTGGGTGAGTGAGTGAGTGGGTGAGTGGGTGGGTGGGTGAGTGGGTGGGTGGGTGAGTGGGTGGGTGGGTGAGTGGGTGAGTGGGTGAGTGGGTGGGTGGGTGGGTGAGTGGGTGGGTGAGTGGGTGGGTGGGTGAGTGGGGTGGGTGGGTGAGTGGGTGGGTGGGTGAGTGGGTGAGTGGGTGAGTGGGTGGGTGGGTGAGTGGGTGAGTGAGTGGGTGGGTGGGTGAGTGAGTGGGTGGGTGAGTGGGTGGGTGGGTGGGTGAGTGGGTGGGTGGGTGGGTGAGTGAGTGAGTGGGTGGGTGAGTGAGTGGGTGGGTGAGTGGGTGGGTGGGTGAGTGGGTGGGTGGGTGAGTGGGTGGGTGGGTGGGTGAGTGGGTGGGTGGGTGAGTGAGTGGGTGAGTGGGTGAGTGAGTGGGTGGGTGGGTGAGTGAGTGGGTGGGTGAGTGGGTGAGTGGGTGGGTGGGTGGGTGGGTGAGTGGGTGGGTGGGTGGGTGAGTGAGTGGGTGGGTGAGTGGTGAGTGAGTGGGTGGGTGAGTGGGTGGGTGGTGGTGAGTGGGTGGGTGGGTGGGTGAGTGGGTGGGTGGGTGGGTGAGTGGGTGGGTGGGTGGGTGAGTGGGTGGGTGGGTGAGTGGGTGAGTGAGTGGATGGGTGGGTGAGTGGTGGGTGGGTGAGTGAGGTGGGTGGGGTGAGTGGGTGGGTGATGGGTGAGTGGGTGGGTGGGTGGGTGAGTGAGTGGGTGGGTGAGTGGGTGAGTGAGTGGGTGAGTGAGTGGGTGGGTGAGTGGGTGAGTGAGTGAGTGGGGGTGGGTGGGTGAGTGGGTGAGTGAGTGAGTGGGTGAGTGAGTGAGTGAGTGGGTGGGTGAGTGGGTGAGTGAGTGGGTGGGTGAGTGGGTGGGTGAGTGGGTGAGTGAGTGAGTGGGTGAGTGGGTGGGTTAGTGGGTGGGTGGTGGGTGGGTGGAGGAGAGTGGCGGGGATAAGATGAGAGATGAACTCCTCCCCTGAAACTGCCCCTCCATTATGGCTCCTCCCCTTACCCCGGACTCCTCCCCTCCACCATGACTCCTCCCCCCCAGCCCTGACTCCTCACCCCAGCCCCTGACTCCTCCCCTCCGCCATGACTCCTCCCCCCAGCCCTGACTCCTCCCCCCAGCACTGACTCCTCCCCTCTGCGCCCTGACTCCTCCGCTCCGCCCTGACTCCTCCCCCCAGCCCTGACTCCTCCCCCCAGCCCTGACTCCTCCCCCCAGCCCTGACTCCTCCCCTCCGCCATGACTCCTCCCCCCAGCCCTGACACCTCCCCCCAGCACTGACTCCTCCCCTCTGCGCCCTGACTCCTCCCCTCCGCCCTGACTCCTCCCCCCAGCCCTGACTCCTCCCCTCCGCCATGACTCCTCCCCTCCACGCCCTGACTCCTCCCCCCAGCCCTGACTCCCCCTCCCAAGCCCCTCCCCCTCCTAATCACCTCCCCCTCCTAATCCCCTCCTAAGCCCCATCCCCATCCTAATCCCCTCCCCCTCCTAAGCCCCTCCCCTTCCTAAGCCCCTCCCCCTCCTAAGCCCCTCCCCCCACCGTGCTTCTCCCCACGGTGCAGAGAGGTGAAGGAGGCGAAGAGGCGGCTCCTGCGGATGCTGCGTTGGAGGACTGTGATTGGTCCACCGCCGCCCTTGCCCTTCGACCTCGCCCGGGACCCCGTGGAGGTGTCGGGGGGCGGCGACGACGGGGAAGGGGGAGGGGGAGGAGTCGTGGGGTCAAAGGGCGACCGGTCGGGGTCAGGGGTCGAGGGAGAGGGGCAGGGGGAGGGGGTCGCCGGGGGGTCGAGGTCGGGGCCCACGGAGCCTGGGGGGGAGGGGAGGGGGGAGGGTGGTGAGTGACTGAGTGACTGACTGAGTGACTGACTGACTGAGTGACTGACTGAGTGACTGACTGACTGAGTGACTGACTGAGTGACTGACTGACTGAGTGACTGACTGAGTGACTGACTGACTGAGTGACTGACTGAGTGACTGACTGACTGAGTGACTGGACTGAGTGACTGACTGACTGAGTGACTGACTGACTGAGTGACTGACTGAGTGACTGACTGACTGACTGAGTGACTGACTGACTGAGTGACTGACTGAGTGAGTGACTGACTGAGTGACTGACTGACTGAGTGACTGACTGAGTGACTGACTGAGTGAGTCACTGAGTGACTGACTGAGTGACTGACTGAGTGACTGACTGAGTGAGTGACTGAGTGACTGACTGAGTGACTGACTGAGTGACTGACTGAGTGAGTGACTGAGTGACTGACTGAGTGACTGACTGAGTGACTGACTGAGTGAGTGACTGAGTGACTGACTGAGTGACTGACTGAGTGACTGACTGAGTGAGTGACTGAGTGACTGACTGAGTGACTGACTGAGTGACTGACTGAGTGACTGAGTGATTGACTATTGACTGAGTGACTGACTGAGTGACTGACTGAGTGATTGACTGATTGACTGAGTGACTGACTGAGTGACTGATTGACTGAGTGACTGACTGAGTGACTGACTGAGTGACTGACTGATTGACTGAGTGACTGACTGACTGATTGACTGAGTGACTGAGTGACTGACTGAGTGACTGACTGAGTGACTGAGTGACTGACTGAGTGACTGACTGAGTGACTGACTGAGTGACTGAGTGATTGAGTGACTGACCGAGTGACTGAGTGACTGACTGAGTGACTGACTGAGTGAGTGACTGAGTGACTGACTGATTGACTGAGTGACTGACTGAGTGACTGACTGACTGATTGACTGAGTGACTGAGTGACTGACTGAGTGACTGACTCTCCCCCCGCACTCACCATGTGTCCAGGACAAGTCCGAGTTGACACTGAGTGACTGACTGACTGAGTGACTGACTGAGTGACTGACTGAGTGACTGACTGACTGAGTGACTGACTGACTGATTGACTGAGTGACTGAGTGACTGACTGAGTGACTGACTGAGTGACTGAGTGACTGACTGAGTGACTGACTGAGTGACTGACTGAGTGACTGACTGAGTGACTGAGTGACTGACCGAGTGACTGAGTGACTGACTGAGTGACTGACTGAGTGAGTGACTGAGTGACTGACTGATTGACTGAGTGACTGACTGAGTGACTGACTGACTGATTGACTGAGTGACTGAGTGACTGACTGAGTGACTGACTCTCCCCCCTCACTCACCGTGTGTCCAGGACAAGACAGAGTGACTGAGTGACTGACTGACTGAGTGACTGACTGAGTGACTGACTGAGTGACTGACTGACTGAGTGACTGACTGACTGAGTGACTAACTGAGTGACTCTCACTCCTCACTCACCGTGTGTCCAGGACAAGTCGAGTTGAACTGAGGCTGAGTGACTGACTGACTGAGTGACTGACTGACTGAGTGACTGACTGAGTGACTGACTGACTGACTGACTGAGTGACTGACTGAGTGACTGACTGAGTGACTGACTGACTGACTGACTGACTGAGTCACTGACTGACTGACTGACTGAGTGACTAACTGAGTGACTGACTCTCCCCCTCACTCACCGTGTGTCCAGGACAAGTCCGAGTTGACACTGAGTGACTGAGTGACTGACTGACTGAGTGACTGACTGACTGAGTGACTGACTGAGTGACTGACTGACTGACTGACTGAGTGACTGACTGACTGAGTGACTGAGTGACTGACTGAGTGACTGAGTGACTGGACTGAGTGACTGAGTGACTGAGTGACTGACTGAGTGACTGACTGAGTGACTGACTGAGTGACTGACTGAGTGACTAACTGAGTGACTGACTCTCCCCCCTCACTCACCGTGTGCTCCAGGACAAGTCCGAGTTGACACTGAGTGACTGAGTGACTGACTGAGTGATTGACTGACTGACTGACTGATTGACTGAGTCACTGACTGACTGACTGAGTGACTAACTGAGTGACTGACTCTCCCCCCTCACTCACCGTGTGTCCAGGACAAGTCCGAGTTGACACTGAGTGACTGAGTGACTGACTGACTGACTGAGTGACTGACTGAGTGACTGAGTGACTGACTGACTGAGTGACTGACTGACTTAGTGACTGAGTGACTGACTGAGTGACTGACTTACTGAGTGACTGACTGACTGAGTGACTGAGTGACTGACTGACTGAGTGACTGACTGACTGAGTGACTGACTGAGTGACTGACTGACTGACTGAGTGACTAACTGAGTGACTGACTCTCCCCCTCACTCACCGTGTGTCCAGGACAAGTCCGAGTTGACACTGAGTGACTGAGTGACTGACTGACTGAGTGACTGACTGAGTGACTGAGTGACTGACTGACTGAGTGACTGACTGACTGAGTGACTGAGTGACTGACTGACTGACTGAGTGACTGACTGAGTGGACTGACTGACTGAGTGACTGACTGACTGACTGAGTGACTGACTGAGTGACTGACTCTCCCCCCTCACTCACCGTGTGTCCAGGACAAGTCCGAGTTGACACTGAGTGACTGAGTGACTGACTGAGTGATTGACTGACTGACTGACTGACTGATTGGACTGAGTCACTGACTGACTGACTGAGTGACTACTGAGTGACTGACTCTCCACCCTCACTCACCGTGTGTCCAGGACAAGTCTGAGTTGACACTGAGTGGACTGAGTGACTGACTGACTGACTGAGTGACTGACTGAGTGACTGAGTGACTGACTGACTGAGTGACTGACTGACTTAGTGACTGAGTGACTGAGTGACTGAGTAACTGACTGACTGAGTGACTGACTGAGTGACTGACTGAGTGACTGACTGACTGAGTGACTGACTGAGTGACTGACTGAGTGACTAACTGAGTGACTGACTCTCCCCCTCACTCACCGTGTGTCCAGGACAAGTCCGAGTTGACACTGAGTGACTGAGTGACTGACTGACTGAGTGACTGACTGAGTGCTGAGTGACTGACTGACTGAGTGACTGACTGAGTGACTGAGTGACTGACTGACTGAGTGACTGACTGACTGAGTGACTGAGTGACTGACTGAGTGACTGACTGACTGAGTGACTGACTGAGTGACTGACTGAGTGACTGACTGAGTGACTGACTGACTGACTGAGTGACTAACTGAGTGACTGACTCTCCCCCCTCACTCACCGTGTGTCCAGGACAAGTCCGAGTTGGCACTGAGTGACTGAGTGACTGACTGAGTGACTGAGTGACTGACTGAGTGACTGACTGACTGAGTGACTGAGTAACTGACTGACTGAGTGACTGACTGAGTGACTGACTGAGTGACTGACTGACTGAGTGACTGAGTGACTGACTGACTGAGTGACTGACTGAGTGACTGACTGAGTGACTGACTGAGTGACTGACTGAGTGACTAACTGAGTGACTGACTCTCCCCCCTCACTCACCGTGTGTCCAGGACAAGTCCGAGTTGACACTGAGTGACTGACTGACTGAGTGACTGACTGAGTGACTGACTGCCTGAGTGACTGAGTGACTGACTGACTGAGTGACTCACTGACTGAGTGACTGACTGACTGAGTGACTGAGTAACTGACTGACTGAGTGACTGACTGAGTGACTGACTGAGTGACTGACTGACTGAGTGACTGACTGAGTGACTGACTGAGTGACTGACTCTCCCCCCTCACTCACCGTGTGTCCAGGACAAGTCCGAGTTGACACTGAGTGACTGAATGACTGACTGACTGACTGAGTGACTGACTGAGTGACTGAGTGACTGACTGACTGAGTGACTGACTGACTGAGTGACTGAGTAACTGACTGACTGAGTGACTGACTGAGTGACTGACTGACTGAGTGACTGACTGACTGACTGAGTGACTGAGTGACTGACTGACTGAGTGACTGACTGAGTGACTGACTGAGTGACTGACTGAGTGACTGAGTGACTAACTGAGTGACTGACTCTCCCCCCTCACTCACCGTGTGTCCAGGACAAGTCCGAGTTGACACTGAGTGGACTGAGTGACTGACTGACTGACTGACTGAGTGACTGACTGAGTGACTGACTGAGTGACTGAGTAAATGACTGACTGAGTGACTGACTGACTGAGTAACTGACTGAGTAACTGACTAACTGAGTGACTGACTCTCCCCCCTCACTCACCGTGTGTCCAGGACAAGTCCGAGTTGACACTGAGTGACTGAGTGACTGAGTGACTGACTGAGTGACTGACTGAGTGACTGAGTGACTGACTGAGTGACTGAGTAACTGACTGACTGAGTGACTGACTGAGTGACTGACTGACTGAGTGACTGACTGACTGACTGAGTGACTGACTGACTGACTGACTGAGTGACTGACTGACTGAGTGACTGACTGACTGACTGAGTGACTGAGTGACTAACTGAGTGACTGACTCTCCCCCTCACTCACCGTGTGTCCAGGACAAGTCCGAGTTGACACTGAGTGACTGAGTGACTGAGTGACTGACTGAGTGACTGACTGAGTGACGGACTGAGTGACTGACTGAGTGACTGACTGAGTGACTGAGTGACTGACCGAGTGACTGAGTGACTGACTGAGTGACTGACTGAGTGAGTGACTGAGTGACTGACTGATTGACTGAGTGACTGACTGAGTGACTGACTGACTGATTGACTGAGTGACTGAAGTGACTGACTGAGTGACTGAATCTCCCCCCTCACTCACCGTGTGTCCAGGACAAGTCCGAGTTGACACTGAGTGACTGAGTGACTGACTGACTGAGTGACTGACTGAGTGACTGACTGAGTGACTGACTGACTGAGTGACTGACTGACTGAGTGACTAACTGAGTGACTCTCCCTCCTCACTCACCGTGTGTCCAGGACAAGTCCGAGTTGACACTGAGTGACTGAGTGACTGACTGACTGAGTGACTGACTGACTGAGTGACTGACTGAGTGACTGAGTGACTGACTGACTGAGTGACTGAGTGACTAACTGAGTGACTGACTCTCCCCCCTCACTCACCGTGTGTCCAGGACAAGTCCGAGTTGACACTGAGTGACTGAGTGACTGACTGACTGACTGAGTGACTGACTGAGGACTGACTGACTGACTGATTGACTGAGTGACTGACTGAGTGACTGACTGAGTGACTGAGTGACTGACTGACTGACTGAGTCACTGACTGACTGACTGACTGAGTGACTAACTGAGTGACTGACTCTCCCCCCTCACTCACCGGTGTGTCCAGGACAAGTCGCGAGTTGACACTGAGTGACTGAGTGACTGACTGGACTGATTGACTGAGTCACTGACTGACTGACTGAGTGACTAACTGAGTGACTGACTCTCCCCCCTCACTCACCGTGT